>NC_088921.1:23652500-23817500 GCF_038396675.1 Hydra vulgaris | reverse complement strand
TAAAATAGTCATCAATTTATTTATTATTTATTTTTTGTTGGAATTTATTTATTGTATGAAAACATTTTCCCTTGACTTTTTTGACAGGTTTTATAAGAGTGACTCTTAAAATCTTTCTTCTAGCAGTAGCCAGGGAAATATAGAGTAAATCGCAAAAAAAAAAATGATATCAAAATAAAGTAAGAATTAAATAGAATAAATGAAATAGAATAAATAACTTAAAAAAATAGAATAAATAACAAAAGATATAATAAATGATAAAGAATTAAATTAATAAGAAAGAACAAATGATAAAGAAACAGAGTAGTAATTAGAAGTTAAAATAAAAACTTGAAATTAAAACTATATAGTAAATAGGTAAAACAAGCAAAAAATAATATAACAAGAATAAATATCATAATATATTTATTTTAGAAATGCAAAACATACACTGCAATGGCATTGCATGCAATCACTTGTCCAATTGATGCCATTTGAATGAGGACCTGTTTCCTTCCATGTCTCTCCATTTTTTCTTTGAATTCCATCATGTTCACATCCTTCTTGAACACTTACTGAAGCTGGTGCAGTTGATATAACTGGGAATTAATGTTTTAATTTTTGAATTAAAATTAATTTAAAAGATCAGCTATAGCTTATAATAAAAAAATTACATTAACATATATAAATATATAAAATAAAATAGTACCAATAGTAATAATAAATATAAAGATTAAAATATATAAATACAAACAACAAATTATAATTTAATTATTAACATTAAGAACCACAAACTTGTATAAAACATAATTATAAGAAACTTATAAGAAATAAATTAAAAATATCAAAATTACTGATTTTATTCATTCTTTTCTCCCCTATTTACACTTAAAAGCTTGTCTTTGCCCCAACATAAACAAAGTATTACCACTTTACAGGTTGACATAAAATAATCATTTAAATTTTAGTAGAAAAACATGTGCACAAATATTAGGGAATGGCTCTGAATTTAAATCTAAATCCAGTAGTGATGTAGGGACTGACGCATGCTTCGTAAACAAACAACCTAAATGACTCATTACATTATTTCAAAGTTTTTTTTGAACTGCATCAGGGTGCGGGATTCACAAAACTTTCATAACTCTTGCCTAACTTAAGGAAAACGTACGCAAACTAATTTTTCCGTAACTATTTGGTATTCACAAAATATTTGCAGCGTAACCGTAAAGTAAAGGTTGCGCAAAAGGTACGCCTAACTTACGCATAAAATCTATAGATTTTTTGAGTAAGTTAGAGTTAAATTATAAACAAATGAGAAATCATTCGTTTACATATTTAACTAAAAAACCAAGGTTTTATAAATATATCAAAAGAACAACTATTATATATACTTAACTACTTTTGCAATTACTATAGAAACATTTTTCTAAAGTTTAAAATAAAGAACATTGATTAATTAGTAAAAATAAATTTAAACAGTATTTGAATGGATTATAAATACATTTAAAATCTATGAAAATACGCTTTATTTGTGACTCAAGTTGACATACTCTAACAAAAAAAAATTTTTTAACAATATGAATATATGAACTTTACCCCTGATTTATGAATGTTTTGATCTTAACCCCAAATGCTGAGGAATGCTATAATAAATCGTATTGTTTATTGAGCAACAGAAAAAATTTTTGTTGTTGATCTGTGCAACTATTAAAAGATATATTCTAAAGGAGTTATAAATTTAGAAATCGATTAAAATTTTAGTTAGGACTTTTAATAATTTATGATTTATAATCTAGTTGAATGAAAACTGCTATTAGAGTATAAACTACTACCTTTAATAAATATTTAATAACTAAAATAAATTTAATAATATTCATTTAACAACTTCAATAAATTAAAATGATTAAATTTCAAAAACCTTTTATTTTCAACAAATATTATTGATTTTATTTCAGATAATATTCAAAAATTGCATTAAAATTAAAAATTTCACATTTGGACACTAGTTTTGTGTCGCAAACCCTAAAAAGTCAAGAGATTCATCGATAGATATTAAGATAATGGTAGATCCTATGAAAGCTCAAACTTTCAGTGTTTACTTATAATATAACAATATATTCATTGAAGCAAAATCTTGAAGTTAGCTTAAAGCAGGTTGTAGTATCAATAATTAATTTATCCCAAAACAGCTCACTCTAGAACCCCAAACTCTGAACTCTGTTCAAAAAAACTCTGTTCTAAATAATTCTAGAGCTCTGTTCAAAAATAAAACCAAAAAAATATATTGTTTCAATGAGTTTATCATTTATTTTACTGCAACTGTGCAAATTTCGAAGCACCATAACAAGTAGTTCTTAAGTAATTTATTGCAGCATTCTAAAAAATGGCATTCTGAGAAAAAAACAGTTTAAGATAGTTTAAATTAAAAAAAAAAAAAAAGTTAAAATATTAAAACAAATTTTTATTTCACTTCTAAAAATTTGCTTTCACTCCTCAATTTAAGAGCAGTAACCTAATCTTATAAAAGCACAACTCTAAACTTATAAAAGTTTTTTATAAGCTTTATTTAACTATTAAAGTTCCATACAGAAATTAATATTCATATTTAACAAAACTTAAAATTTTTAAAATTGTAAATAGAAATATCGATTGGAAGATTGAATTAAACTAAAATCACTAAAAACTCTCAGCATCATAAGTTATGCCATCTTTTTTTTTTATCTTGATCAACTTAACATTCTCATTTAGTTCGAATTTGTTTCCAATGTTGGTTTAATTTGTCACTTGATTTTTTATGCTATACTTTTAATTTTTCAACTTTTTGATTGCAAAATGTTATATAATTTTTACCAGGGTTATTAGTTCTAAATAAACTTTTAGTTTATCATATTATTTTTCAGACACCATTCCTAAATTTTTGCATTTAAATAACTTTTATTGTTTTTCATGAAGGCACCTTTCTAACATATTTTCATCAGATAAATTAATAAATATTGATTTGATTATGTTCATATTTACAACAGGCTGTCCTGGTTTTTCTTTATAAACATATGCTTTAACAATATTATCTGGTTGGAATTGGCAAAAGGCAATAATAGCTCCACAACATATTGAATATCTTAAAATTGTATGATAACATCAACATCAATTAAAAGATTATTGGACTTATTTTGATTACTGTGAGGTTGTGGAATAGCTTCATCATTGACAAAAAGGTTGTAAAGCAACAACAAAAAAAGATGATTCTTCATTACAAAAGCATCTATATTTCAAGAAAAAACTGACAATCTTAATTTTCTTAATCCTTTTTTTTGAAACTCTAGAAGCACAAGTTTTTCCTCTCTTCAAAACATCAATTTTTTATATTTTTCAATTAGAAATAATATATTTGTTTTATATATTTATTTTATTCTCCACTAAAAAAAAAGCAATAATAATAATAAAGAATTATACTATGGCTACATATATAAAATCAATAACTAAAAAAAATAACATTAGCTATCAATCGATATGTAACAAGAAATTAAGTAACATTTTAGCACAGTAAAGTGGTTTGCTTATATAGTTTTTATTGGCAAAAAAAAGCCAAACTACCACTCAGTACTTTCTAAACCTTATTTTAGAAAATTATTTCTCAAGCAGTTTAATAAGAATCAATAAATGATGTATATAAGGTATACAACACTTTAGTACCTCATTTAAAATAAGGTACAAAAGTGTATTGCTAAGGAGAATTACACTTACTTTAAATAAAAAAGCATTTATAACATAACTTTATATTTTGATATCTTTAACCACCTGAAATTCTTTTACTATAGATCCTTATTTTTTTACTGACATTAATAATTCAAATAAACTTATAAACAAATTTACACTTACAAAAGTTTTGTGAATCCGCACCCAGATGCCCAACCTTATTTTATTGTTAAAAAACTTGAAAATTTTAATAAAATACCCACATTTTGTATTAGATTTTTGCAATAATAAGTCATAAAATAATTTGGTATAAGATTTTGGCATTTAAATCAATTTAAGTAAATTTCCTAAATTTGATAGGCTGTAAGTAATACCAAACCAATGCTTAACTTGATTTATCTAAATTACTCTTTGCGTAACAAATTGTAACGCAAAGAGTAATTTTAATTGTAAAACAATCACAAAGAATATATTTTTGAAATAAAAAGTTAATTAAATAGTTTTAGTTTAACAGAAACTTTAGTAGACTAATAAGTTAGTAGTAGGTTACTAAAAAGTTAATTTATATCAAAAAGTCTATATGACTTAAAAAAGCTTACAAATTAGACTTAAAAATTGACATCTTAGACAAAAATGTTGTTCGACTAATTTTGAAGTACTGAAAGTTAGTTGACTAATTTTAGTCAGACTAAAATGTAGAGCTAAAGTTACATGCACCAATAGCCTAGGGTAAAAGTCGGGTAGCCCCGGACATCTAAGTAAAAATAGATTGTAAACATGTACGAACAGAAAACAAAGTTTCAAAAGACTTTTTTAAAAGTATAAACATTTATCTATTGAATAAGAAACAAAAAAATAATTATTTTGTTCTTTAATAATATATAAAGCATAAAAGAAAAATGTTAGGAAAAAGATCTAAAATTGGAAGGTAGCTCCGGACAGATAGTTTAACCATAGTATTTCCTCTTTTATGCAGGTGTGACACAAATATAATAAATTAGCTTTGGACTGTTCTTAACATATTTTAAAAAAATGATATATAAGGAATGGGAATGAAAATGTCATCACTTAGAAATATAAACATTAGTTATTTACAAATGTGAAAATAAACACTTTAAAAACACTTTTTTCAAAACTTTTTATTGAAACAAAATGAATTACTATAATAATTTTGTTTATTATATTAAATATATTATTATTTGTATAAAAAGCTGCTCACTTTTAATATGCAAACGGATTTAGTTGTCCGGAATCACCCTCCAAATATGTGTCCAATACCACCCGGTCATACCTAATTCACAAATCACATAGCTTCTTTAGTTTAAGCTGTCAATCAGCTGTCCTTGGCTACCAGCCGTTCGGGGTTACCCGACATTCCCCTAATGGTGTTTTTTAATTTGTGACAAACTACAATTTGTACATTGATTTTATAAACTCTTCTAATTTTAATTAAATGTTTCCTGTTTTTTATCTAATTGCCATTTGAGAAAAAACGACAAAACTTTCAGTGGATTCATTTTCCGCGGATAAGTATCACCCTAATTATAAGTCACTGATAAAGCTGTCGGCGTGTACCCGGTCAAACGGGCGGGTACCCGGTCACCTTGGTACCCGCCAGCTGGTTTTTTTTTTCATTAATTTTATTTTTTATTTTATTTTAGGTGCCCCAAGAAGTCATACGGTCTTATCACAGAGCGCCGCGAAAAGGCATTTGAAAGGAAGTTTACGCCACCTTCCTTACCAATGTTATAAACTTGCTCAAAAGTGGCGTTGAACCGCGGATCTCTAGCTTCTGAGACAAGCACGCTAATCACTGCGCTACGGCTGCTTAATTACCAAGGTAGGGTTACTTAACGATGGAAAATCGTCATTAAAATTCGTTTTATTCATTTTGAAAGTTAAAAATTATTAGGCGTAATATAACAAGTTAACAATTTTAGTTTGATGTGTGAAAGAAAATCTAAAAAATCTTATAAAAATTTCAATAGATACGATATCTTTGTCACCATCAAAATCTATTTAAATTTTCAAAAAACGCTAGGAAAGTTATATTAGTTTCTGATTTAGATACCCACTTATCAGAGCCGACAATACAGTGGGTAAAGGGGTGGGGGGTGGATAAACTCACTTATTATTCTTCAATGGTTAATGTAATCGTGGCTGTATAACTCAGCTGGTTTGAGCAACAAGCGAAATGCTAAAACCTGGACTGTTGTGCTACACGAGTTTAAGTTTTAACTTATTTAGACGTCGTCATCCGGTGGGACATTTTTATATCAGTTTAAACGTAATTAAAATAAATAAATAAATAAAGTTTCGCTATACATAGAATGTAAAAAATTATTTATTTAATTACAAGTATATAATAAATTACATATTCGTAAGATTTTGAATGGATATAACTAATCTAAAAACTAATTAAATTTCTTTTATAAACAGTAATATTATTGATCTTAAAATAAAGTTTATATATGAGGTGGTGAGAGTCAAAGTGGTATAACTTACTTCACTACAACTTTTCAGGGCAAAGCGTTAAGTGCAAAAAAATCAGGTTTAATGTTAGAGATTTTAAAAATATTGGATGATGTTAATAAAAGACTGTTTTATTTATTGGAACTGTTTGAACTGTTAATATTTTTACAGGTAATAATAAAATTAAGGTTTAAATGAGTTATACCACTTTGACTCTCACCACCTCATATGTAAATGGTTGCTATAAAAGAGCGCCACGGGCGTCCCTGAATTCAATATTTGTTAAGTATGCGTAGTATATATTTTCCTTTGGCTTTCCCAGCTTCACTTCACTTCTCAAAATAATTAAAATGTATCTATGTAAATGACTGTTAGAAAAAGGGGCGTAATCATATTTATAGTATGCGTTTTATCATTGTGGGAAAAATGTAATTAACCAATAAAATTTTCAGTTTATTGGTTAACTATATTTTTCCGATAATAACAAGCTTCAGTGAGTCAATAGTGAGCAAACAACAGAAGCTATACACCATCATTTTAACTAAAACTGGCAAAGATACAAGAGACACACAATACACCCAGAATATGGGAAACAACTTCAAATGTGCGCGGTCAACAAAACAGTCAATTTTAAGTGACCGTGATTTTTAGTAAAAAATTACGATAACTTAAAATTGATGAAGGCAAATTCATTTTATTTTATAATTTATCAGATTTTTTTAATGGTATCAAAATCTACGAGGATAGGAGAATTTTTACTCTCAGAAATCTCAAAGTTTAAATAAAGTTAATCTTGGTGAAACTATTAGAAAGTATAATTGAGTCAATTTATTTATATAGAATTTTTTATTTTATTTTTTGCACTATAGTTGGCGAATTATAAATATTGAGGACCTTTTTTTTTTTTGGTATCTCGAGTTAGCAAAAAATACATACAAATCCCCCACCCCCATGGAAGACCTCTTCGGGACGGCCCTGATAGTGTTGATTTAGTATAAAAACATTCACAAATAGTTTTGACAGCTAAAATTTTATATGCGGTGGTGTATTGATAGAGAGCTCGTTTCATAAGCAAGAGGTTCCGCGTTCGACCTTATCACGTCCCTGGTAGTACCGAGCTCATTTTGCAACAGCTGGTCTTAAGGTTTTACATTCCTAATGAAGAAATAAAAACTCCTCCAAATAACTCAATTAATCTTATTCTGAGCATCATATTAATTCCAAACTGTCTACTAAAATAACTTTGTTGAGTTCTTCGATTAGCCTCGATAGCCAAAGTCACTGATCCAATACATTGATGAAACTTTCCTTTAAGTTTACCACCTTTGGAGAGTTTAAACTTTTATTTGAGTCTTGATTATGCCAAGAGACATTTAAAAAGTAGGGTTTAGAGAGCAAAGAACCTGAGCAGATTGGCAATAATTAGGTCCGTGAGTTAGGATTATGTGTGCAAAAAGTTGGTGACAAACTAGTTTGGTCTAGAGGAAAATGATTGCCATAGTCCGTCTTATTTTTTGTGAACAAGAAACGCCACCTGATATGTTAAGAGATAATGATCCGACATTAAAGACCAAAGAAATGAGAGGTTTCCTTGATAGTTGGGGAGTGCGTGTTGTGTTTCGTACCATCTGTTAAACTGAAAAAAACGGTATTGTAGAAAGAAACGATTGCACAATTAAAAGAATAGCGGAACAATAAAAAATATCCATATCAGAAGCAGTATATTGGTACAATGTTGCTGCAATTAGAAATAGACGTGGGCAACAATTGTGAAAAGATTGTGGAAAACAGTAAAGACCAAAGTAAAGATATTTCCAAGCAAGCGAAGTGCGTATTGAAGCCAAGAATTGTCTTCAAGAAACTGACATGCCTTTGAAACGAAGTGATTGAGAAATATTGATAACTATTTGTATTACCTTTAATGTCAATTAGTTTAATTGGTTTTTTGCTTTTACTTGACATCAAGAATGTCAAGTAGTTTAAGTGACTTTTTAATTAATAATTATTATAAATATTTTTGTACGGTTAAGTGTAACTATAATATGTTCACGCAGGTTTAATAGTTATTTTTGAGGTTTAATAGGTTATTTTGAATTAATATAAATTGTTAGTAGAATTTGCAAGAGACCGATTCTCATTGAGTAAAGAAAAAAAAACTTTTTAATTTTAATGTTGTATTTTCGCGAAAAAATTACCGTTATTTATATTCTACAAATATTACTAGGTAATAAACAATATTCTATTGGGAAATTTATCGTAGGAGAATCATAGCATAGACCATCGGTTTGATAGTTTTAAAACTATTATTGTCTTTTATACTTAGTGTTATAAAAACCGTTAGCAAAATAAACTACTTTATTTAAATCTTTACTTAAAATAACTTTAATTAAACTACTAAATATTTAAATAAACTACTTTATTTAAATCTTTTTTAAAATAATATTTTGAACTCTAAAAATCACGGTTGTTTTAAGATGCAAAAGCACGATCCAAAACTTATATGGTTTTCCAGGGAAAAAAAACTGCTAGAAACTGCCGTGATAATTGAAATCTGGATAATCCTAATCGTAATCTTTTATTGAGATCATAATAAACTTCATACTATTCTAAGTATTTTGTTGACCTTATTAAGAATAAGATCTTTTTGGACCTGGAAGTTGTTGAAGAGCTTTACGGATTTCTTTTTGGTTTCTAGCAAGATATGAGGTCCAATTGTAATCAATATAAGTAAAGTAGCAAAAACCTACGTTGATACAAAAGAGTACGCTATGGGTATCTGACGTCGCCGAGGTTTTAAGTGGCGCCAAGATGAAATTAATAGCGCTGAAGACGTAATCTTTACTGGAAGATATAAAATGATATCCGAGGTCAACATGAACATTGATTAGCTCATGAGCAACTTAGAATGAAGAAAATTGGTCTACTCCAAGTTGAACACACGCCTGAACTTTCTTACCAAGCTACATCAACTTGTCAAGCAGCAAAACTTGTTGAACATATATCATAATGACATCAGTTCATTCTTCGGAAACATGTGTTTTTATTTCAGAACCTTTGTTCCTACAGAAACTATGGTTGGCTGTAAGAAGTGGAGAGTAAACGTTTAAGACCTAATTCAAATCATTTGTTTCAATAACCTCGAGTCTGCATATACAAAGTTTTTAATACTTTTTATAATAATTTAATAGTAATTTAATATAATAATTTATATTAATAAATAAAATTTTTAAAACAAATTTACTTCCAACTAGACTGCAAGCAACCACTAATTAAAGTTCATAGTTAACAAAAAACAAAGAACTCAAAGAATTAAGGATCTGACTCTCAATTTTTTTCTATATTTACATTTTGTTTTTTTGTTTAATTAAATACATAGTTATACATGTACTTTTATTATATTTTGTTTTGCACTTATAATTTATATTTTTTTATGACATATATATGTAACAGTACAAAAAGAGGCAGCAATTTCATTCGAAAATAGCAAACTTTAACACAAGCAAACACAAAGCAAACATTAAATATTTAAATTTTTATACTTACCGGTTTTTGCATCCATTTAAAACAAACATGACATTCATTTAAAATTAAAATAAATTCCATTAAGTTAAAATAAATTAGTATAATATTTATAAAAAATAAATTTAAATAAATATATAAATAAAAACTTTTTTTTTGAATAATATAGAATGTTGAAATTGCGGATGCGTTAAATATTTTAATTGAAAATCACGATTTTTTTAATTGTTGTCACGATGTTTAAATGAATGTCATGGTTGCTTTAAATGGATGTCATGTTTGTTTTAAATGGATGCTAAAACCGATATGTCAAATAAGAATAAAAAAGATTGCAATGATTGGAGCCTGGGAACAAAAAAATCCCTAAAATTAGTAATATTAGTTGTATCACATTTAGTTTTTTCGTTTAACTAAATATCGAAATATAAAACTTTTTTAGTAAAAAAACGGCAAAAACAAAGGTTGATAATAAATAGTCAATATTTTATGAAGTTTAAAATAAAAAAAATTATAAAATATATATACAAAGTAATTGAAAAATCAGATTTTTTTTTCGCTTTAGAACAAATTTGCGTCAAAGAAAAATGCTTATGTGCCAAAAATGTCAAAATATCAAAACTTGCTATTGCAAGTTTTGTTTATTTGATATTTTGTCTTGCTTAAAGTACTTTTCCGAGCGGAAATTTCCAAAAACATCTGAGAATCGGCTTAACGCTAAAGGTGTATTTTCACACTCCCATAATTACCTTGTGTATTTTCATAAAAATGTTTAACATTTGTATGAAACTATTTATTTATTTATTTGTATTTAATAACCATAAAACTAGATACGTATACAATTAAACCAGAAATTAAAATGTGAATATGCAAAAAGATTTATTGATAGAAATGTGCACGTGCAAATGATCATCTAAAGCTCCTAATATACTCATTTGATGTATTTGATTGGGCCGTTTTAACTGTAAAGGACACAGGTTTGTGGTTACAGTGGAATCGGATAACGTGTCCATTAGTACTACGTCAAAACATTTTTCCTATTGCCGACTCCACTTGAATAACCAATTACTATAATATAATCAAATTTATTTGCAATCATAATGAACGTAATGAACATAATCATAGCTGAACTAGAACGTTCTAAGTTAAAGAAGAAATTCTTTACTTATAGCGGTTCCCTTACTTTGTGTGACTAGGAAAAGGTAAGTTTACAAAAGTTTATCTTTTAATATAGATTTTACATTATATTATTATAAAATCTATTATTTATTATCAATTTAATTTTTTATATTACGTAGTGCGCTTATTTGCTACTAATTAAATGTTGCAAATATTTGTTCTCATTTCGTAACAAATCTGCCTGAAACGAGTTGTCAGCATGTATGTGGCTGAACTCATGACTTTATGCCTAAGGTCATGACCGAATTGTTTATTTATTTATTTAATTTTGTTTATATAGGAAGATTATATCAGTTATAAAAATTAACACCTTTATGCATAGCATAAGATATTTATATCAGAACACGTTCCATAATAGGAAAACTCCTTCAGAATTCAATAGTTTTCAATAGGATCTAATAGTATATTTAAAATAAAGAGAAGTTGTTAAAAAATTATATTACGGACCTTTAATGAGATTCATGTTAAAATGGAATTGGTTTGTCTACTGTCAAAGCGTTAATATTATTTAAAGTTTTAAGTTAAACGCATAATTTAAGGAAATTTCTATTAGAAATAATGGTTTAACTGTTACAAAAGTTCTGAAGCGACCGACCTAACCCACCTAAAAAAAAAAATCTTAAAACGCTTTTGGCATTGTAGCGTCGCCAGAATTTATTTGTAAACATTAAAGCTTAAACAAAAGGTGAAAGAAAATGTAAAAAAAAATTATTGTTAAACCACGACTTATGTTTTTCAGATTCATAATATCTTTTTTTTATGTAAATAATTTATCGTAATCAGAGCCATCTTCTCATCGAATAGTTTAATGACTCAATTGGCTTTTCCCAAAACATTCTAGAAAATATAAGTCGCTGTAAATAACGTTACTTTGTAAAAGATTTTCAACAACCAACGAAATATAATTAATAAATATAATTAATAAATGGTTCCAATTTCTTAAATTTTAAACTCTTTAACTCTTTAGCGTAAAAATCTTAATTACTTAACTACACTTAAAAACTAAATTTATGTTCATCTACAGATTTTAAGTTTCTTTTAATAATCTGATGATGTTTGGAAACTATGTTAGTTTTAAAACCCTCGCAAACCCCTCGCAATTCGAGGCAGGCGTAAACTTGACGTGACAAAAAAACTTAAGCCTATTAAGAAATATTTTCTTTAATAACTATTTATACAGTAAATACTAGAACTCTTTGCCCAACTATGTTGTTTTGCTCATGGCCCTTCAACTGTTTTAAGGCTAGATTGACAATTTAAAATAATAAAAGCTGTTATAGCATTTTTGGATGATCTGCATTGCATGGTTTGCATTGCATGGTCTGGTTTGCATAGTCTGCATTAATCATATAATAATATGCGCCGCATTTCCAATAGATATGATGGCAAAAGTAATTTGAAGTTTAAGATAAACAAAGCAGATGATTAGAAAGACTGTAAAGAAGAATTAAATGAGTTTCAGTGACCAGGTGTAACACTGTGCAAGTGTTTCATTTGCTGATATAAGCTTAATGTGGGGGCTTTTAAAGGCAAAAATAAAATTATATAACATTAATCTAAAAGAAAGGCGAGCAAGTACCTTTGAAATAAAATTGGAAAAAAAATAATATTTTTGATAATTATTTTATTCAAAATTTGCAATAAAAAAAGTTTACAAAACTAGTTCAGGAGACACTCAAATAGTGTCAGGATAAACAAGGAGACACTCAAATAGTTTCAAACTAATCAAAGGGGAGTGTCACCTAAAATGAGCAAAAAATAATAACTGCAAAATACAAATATTCGAAGAAAAAAAAATTTATAGAAGTTTAGAAAAATTAACTGACAATAATAATTAAAGATAACAATAATTATGATTGAGGAAAATAATAACATCAACAATATTTTTTGTTACTACATCTAGTACATCTACTAGATGTACTAGATGTAGTAACATCTAGTACATCTAGTAGATGTACTAGATGTTACTACATTACACATTCTCATTACTAAATTACACATTCCTTTTTTTGATGTCTGAAAAGAAGTTGAAGTTTTTTATTATTATCATCAATCACGACATTTAGCAAAACAGCCTTATTTGGAACAAACTATGACATAAAGAAAATTGGAATTTTTTTCATATAAGTTTATATAAGTTTAACACCAAAAACAACAATGAAATTAAAAACATATTTTTCATTAAAATTAACCTATTTTATAAAAAAAGTTCTATTTATTTGTAAAACAGTCTTTAATTACTTTTTAAATTAATTACTATAGATAAATAATATATATATTTTACAATATTAATTGAGGTTGTCAGAATTTTATGAGCAAACATTAGCAAATATTAACAGTAATTAGAAATACGCAACAAAAAAAAAATGGTATCCTGTGTACAAGTATAATAAAGTGTTGACAATTAATAGCTAATAGGATTTTGTATTATTTTTTAATTGCTTATTATGTATTATGCTTTTACACAAAATACAATTTTTTTTTCATCGAAGTTAATTTCTAAAAAGTTTCATCGTTGTCCAAATAAAATCAATTAAATAAGAAAGGTTTCTAATTTGCCCGGGAATAACTTTTTGAAAATGTGCTGTTTTGATAAAAGTTATTACCTGTTATTACTTTTAAACGAGATTTCTGTATTTTATGACCATATTTGATATGGAAAAAATTAGCAAATAAGAAGCGTATATTTTATACTAATTAACAATCATTTACTTTTTGAATAGTAATTTAGGTCATGTAATTAAAAACAACGTAGCTTAAATGTTTGGTTGTTGTGGAAACAACATCAATGAACTTCAAAGGCTAAAATGTAAAAAGTTATTTGTCACCTATCAGCATATCACAATACAGAAATTAGTTTTCAAATAATTTTTTTGCAACATATTTGTCTATTGATGATTTGTAACCGTATTTTACACTTTATAGTTTTAAAACATTATTAACTGTTATGGTAACTAAAATTACAACAAATATAATATCTACAAATATAGGCAAAGTTAATAGCAAAAATTGATTTTATAGAAAAGAGTCAAACAATTGTTTTAGTGGATAATTCAAAGTTTAATCAGCATTGCAACTATTATAGTTTCAAAACATTTAAAATTAAAATATTGTTATATAAGTATTTTTTAAAAATTAAAAATTAAGATAAAATAAAGTAAAAATATAACAAAATGAAAATATTTTAATAAAAATGAGCGAAAAAAAATTTACACCTTAACTTATTTAGCTACCCAAATGTCTCCACTACTTTATATGCTCTATTTTATAAACAAGATTTTAAATAATCTTTTATTTATGAATATGTTTTAAAAGCTCAACAATTCACTTGGCCAAATTACTACTATATTAGGAACCACATTATTTTATAGTATTATTAACATATATGTTAACCATTCTTAGGAACCAGTTTTACGGAGTTCAAGTCATTAATAAAATATATAAACGAAAATATTTCATCCAACCATGTCGTTAAACATTCAACATAAGCATTTTAAATTGCATAATCAACTTGTTTTTAATTAGGAAGTAAACAAAATTATCTCATGCAAAGCTTCTTTTCTTTCGTTTGTGTGATTAGTACTAATCACTGAATGACGCAATACTCTTTTTTGTTGCTGTTTATTTCAAAAGAGTTTTTATATACCTTTGTTATTTATTTATCATATACCTTTATATGTGTATTATATCATTCACTCTTTTACTATTTTTTTAATGGTTATTTATCTTTTGAATTAAATACAGATTATTTCATTATTTGTTTTTAATTGTTTTCATATCGTTTAAGCTTTATTTACTAAAAAGTTCATGATTTTTCAAATCGGAAACCTCAAGTTTAATTCAAAAAGTTTGTGGTTTCCGAACCAAAAGCTTCGCATTTAATTCAAAAGTACCAACAATTAAACTTAATGTTAATTTACAATTTTCAAACAATCATTATTTTATTTTACGTCAAATGAATAGTCCACTTACCGTTTTTAAACTGGAACAACACAAATAGAAAGATGGTGGTTAATTTCATCGTTTTCACTCTGCATAGAAAAATAAATGATTGTACATAAGAAAAAAGCATTTTTATTTTTAATCGGAAATCATTCTTCGTATTTAAAAAATTAAAATTATTACTGAGATGAGAGTAAACTTTAAAATTTTTTACTAGATTGACGTAACTGGTGTTTTGATCAAACTTTAACAGTTAATTGAAAATGTCCAAAATTAAATATTAAAATAAAAACTCTCAAAAGTGAACTAAGGAGAGAGTTATACTATAAATAACAGCATCATGTTTTATCATTCCTCATAAGGAAAAAAGTTTGTTAACTTTTTTTTAGTAGCAAGTAGTTGAAGAATTAATGCTTTAAGAATATTATTACAAACAACAATTAAAACATAAGCTATATTTTTTGTTTGGAAAAAACTATTTTACTGGAAAAGTTAAATAGTGTAAACTTTTCAAATAATTTTAATAGAAATAATATTTTTGTTTATGTTTTACTTTCTGTTTAATGTATTGTAATCGATAACTGTTTGTTATGAAAAATAATAGCAAATGATAATGATTAACAACATCTAAATTTATACTAAAAATATTGACTTAATTTATCTAAATAAAAAATTTAAAAAGACACACAAAAAACGTATTTATCATTATTATAAAATAAAGCAAACAACTTACTGTATAAAAATGTTCCTTCGCTCTCTCTATTGCGTACCTTAAGCAATTGCAACGTTTAAAATTATGACAACCAAATGCTTTGCTAACTTTTTTCCTGTTTAATTGCCTGTTTCTTGTAGTAGTAGCCGAATAATATCTGTTCATAAGAAACAATTGTCCAAAACTCAAGTTCCATAAATGGTTATAAAATAGATTAGCAGATCTCCAATGCATCGACGGTGCAAAGAATATTGTAGTTCTGCAAGAATTTGATATTATTTTATTCCAATAGATATTATTTCTATTGTATATAGGGCTGATAATAGTTTTTTTCTCGCTACCGGTATTTTAGACTTTATGTTACTTGGATGATTGAAGCTGGGAAGTAGGTCTGAAAAGCGCGTCATAGCCAGATAAAAATTCTAGTTTGACATTTTGCGGGAGCAACCCAAAATTTAAAATAATAAACGTTGAAGAATTTAATACCTCGTCATTTTTTTATATTAAGGTAACTAATATTAGCGTAATTAACGTTTTACACAATATAAATAAATTTCATTTTTTAGGGGGCTCAACAAAAAGCTTATCTGTAAAGCGATACGCACGGTGATAAACTCGTTTTTTGAGACTACGCACATAATAAAATATTTAGTTATTTTAATGCAAAAAAATAAATAAATATATAATAAAGATAAAAAGTTTTTTTATTTTAGGTTTTTACGCTCTAAACGTAGTCGTTTATAGATTTTACTAAAAGTTTTATCATAAGTTATACTTTTTTATGACTTTTAATGATTTTCTTTGAGTAGAACAGTTTTTTATATTTTCTCGTACTTATTTTATCCACTATTCACCTTTTTCACACAAATAGAAACTCTATTAGCAATTCACCACAGTTTTATATATTATATCTATATATTATATTTATTATATCTTACTATATTCTTTACACCTGTTATATCAACATATTATATTATAATATTTATTTATTGTAATATTAAATCAAGATTTTTATATAAATACAGCGATATATGTATATTTATATATTATACCGATATATTTTTTTATTATATACTGTTTCTTTTATTAATAAGATAAACCAATCGATTCTATTTTTATAGTTTTATAAGAAACAAGTTATAGTAAAGAAATTTAGTTAAATTCCTCTGGAGACCGAAAAAATAAATTAAAGACGTTCAGCATATTTTATGATTACATGATACTTAATGCTTGCAAGAACCACACCGTTATTTTTAAAGAATGCTTCCAAAGGCTTAATAAATAAAAGATGATAAAAGAATTTTTTTTTATTGCTAGAAAAATAATTCGTGTTATTAAACTATTAGTATTATAAAAAATGCAATTCTAAAGAAAACAATTGATCCGGAAAAACAGGAAGATCTACCATAAAATAGCTACCTATCGATGAGCAGAAACTAGGAAAATAGCTTTTACGTTATTGTAGTGTATAGCCATTAGAAAAAATACAGTGGTTTCAAAAGATATCGACACATCTAAATATTTTTGGTTCAATTCCAATTTAAATTAAAAAAAACTTAAATCAAAATATCATCTGATATTTTTTATGTTTCCAAATAAATTGCCCTTAAATTAATCTTGCATGAAGAAAATTTCTCTTAAATTAATCTTGCATGAAGATGACATTCAATCTTGCGTAAAGATGACATTCTAAATACTTTAGTGCTTAAAATGTTCTTGCAAACAAAAATAATAAAAGATAAATATAAAAACCTTAGTATTAACAAAGTTATTGGAATGCCATCAACTTGTCAATCTAAAAATAAATGATCGTAAATACCGTGGGAAAAATAAAATAATACTGCGCATACTGTAACCAGGTCCGGTATACACTTTTCTCAGTTGAGCTTAACGGACCTTAAACCAAGATTATATTTAAGTTTTTTAACCACTAGTATAGCAAATTGATAATATTACAATATTATCGATAATATTACAAATATTTGTAATCAGTTCTTTCGACAGTTGTCTTTACCCTGCTTTTAAAACAAGTATATTTCCGTTATTTCAAACAGTTCATAGTGCTATCTTTCTTTAAATTGTAATTGATGCTTTCAATGTCCAGCAAATCAATAACGCTTCGGGCATAATGAGTCAAAGTTAAATCAAACCAAATAATGAATATATCAGGATGTTCGTCATATTAAAATAGAATCAAAGTATTTTTAATGCAATCTTTTTCATGCTTTCCTTAGCCAGATTGCTTGATTAATGGTCCAGTTATGTGTTTAGGACTAGTTACTTATACTTTGCTATAGCAATATATACGTTGCTTTCAAGCTTGGATTCTTTTTGTACATGAGGTCAGGAGAAGTATTATTTTGGTTACTATAGTAAAAGGCATCATTTTTATCACCTGTTGAGCTTAGCAAAATTAAAACACTCTCGCAGTCAACACGAATAGCGAATCTTTTTATATGAAAATCTTTAGGTCAATTTTTTTTTCATTTTGTAAACTCTTCAAAGTTAAATTCAACTAATATAAAAAATTATCTCTTTTTTTTATCCTAGTATGATTTTATATTAGCTTGAGTTTGAATTTATGAATTTCATAAATCAATTATGTATGCATATATTACATTGATCATATATTACAATGATCGGACACACACGAGTGTCATTTCTTTCAGCATGGAAGTGACTGGTGTAGCGCTTTCTCATTAAATATATACTCGTGTGTCCGATCATTCATCTATATTGAATTTTAATTTGTAAACACTATCTTTGAACGAAATACATTTTGTATTACTAAATTTTATATGTTCTACAGTATTGTGCAAATTAGTTCGGACAGTGGTTGAAATAACACAATTATTTGCCACATTGAAGTTTTATTCAAAAAAAAACATGCCAATGGTACAAAATATGATATAATTAATAGGAGATATGAACTCCTTTTGCTTTTACAAGTATTTGAACACGATTTGGCATGGATTCGATCAAAGTTGAACACATTTTAGTCACTTGCTCATCATGATACCAGGTCCTAATTACAGCACTAATTAGCTTTGCCATTTTCGAACAATCTTCTTTCAGGAGTCTTTGTTTGATTATAGCCCATAAGTTTTCAATGGGATTGATGTCTGGAGAATTTCCAGGCCAGTCTAAAATCTCCAGTCCACTTTCTTCAAAGAATGTGCGCATTTTACGTGAAGTATGGCATGGTGCGTGATCCTGCTGAAAAATGCCATCTCCATCAGGAAAGTCCCTTGTCATACTAGGAAGCAAATGAGTCTCCAAAACAGCCTTGTATTTATCACTATTCATCATTCCCTCTACGTGAATGACTCGTTCAAGACATTTAGCACTAAAACTACCCCAAAACATCTTCTTAGGCGGATGTTTGGGTGCTTGTTGAATATGTCCTGACCGAAGCGGTTCACCTTTGCTTCGTCTCACAAACTTTGACCTGTAGCCATGGACTTCAAAATGCGATTCGTCGGAGAACACTACTTTTTTCCAGTCGTCTGCTGTCCATTGAGAATACCTACGTGCCCATTCAAGACGTTTTCTCTTCATAACCGATGTCAATAACTGTTTCTGAAGAGGTTTTCTGGCAAATCTGCCAACTTCAAGGAGCCTTCGTTGGACAGTTGAAGAAGAAATATTTACGCCTGATGTGGACAAATCTCTCTGAAGGTCTGCACTTGTTTTCTTAGGATTCTTTATACTTTCTCTGATGATAACTGTATCATCGCGAGGTGTTGTCTTGCGTTTTCTTCCACATCTTCCTTGTCGCAGTGTTGAAGATTCACCAGTGTCTTTTTTTTCTTTTCAAGATGTCACCAACGGTTGACTTGGCCACCTTCATTTTCTTAGAAATCTGTCTAATGCTCAAACCAGCATGTTCTTTAAGAGCTATAATGCTTGCACGTTTCTTGGGAGTGATGTCCATTGTGAATACGAGGTGAATAATCCGTCACAACCTCCGTCACATCCTTTCTGCACAAAGCCTGGAGTAGCACTGAAGCCACTGATGCGTTTGCTAGAATGTCTTCCCGGCAGCAAAGAGTTGCCAGACACCACTAGACTACAGTAAAACACTTATTTATCTGAAAAAACAAGAGAATCTTTAGTATCATAGCTAAAAGTTGGGCTCATTGTGAAAATTATTCCGATTTTGTCACTGTCCGAACTAATTTGCACAATACTGTATATCACTAATTTATATCTTAAATCTTGTGGTATTATTCTTTATAGTTTACGTCACTTTTTAACACCTACATAAACAGGTATTTTTTTTAAAGTAAAATCTTTCTTGCTGTATTCAAAGAAACGCTTTTTTAAAATTTTTGATTAATTTATGAAATCTCTCAACAGCTCTTGCATTGGGTTGTAGTTCTGTTATTTTATGTTTGTATATTTTCGTTTGCTCTCTTCTTTAATATTTTCTTTTAAATTAATCATTATACTTTCATTTTTTTAAATAACTCTTAATTAAAAATAAATAATCTTTTAAAAAATGGGACTTTATTTAATCATTTCATTTTTCTATCTGTAAGTCAAACAATATAAAATTAAAAAATATTTATATAACCAACAATCATTTATATAACCAACAATCAACAATCAAACGGGTTACTTAGCGTAATTATTTAAAAAGAGTCTAAAAAAAATCAAAAAAGAAACAACAAAAGATGTTTGAGTGTTTTCTCTCCATTTATATATTTAAAAAAAAAATTTGTTTTACAATAAAATATTTTAGGTAACAATTGTAAGTCAAAAAAACTTTTTTTTCCTGCGACAATTTAAAAACATTTTATTCGTAAGAACCACACAAACTTAAACACATTTTCTTCAACATAAAAATGCTTTAAAAATTGCTACTCCCTGCTCATTTACCACCATACCCCCGTCATACAATTATACCTCCATCATTCAATTATACCTATATCATACAACTATACCTCCATCATACAACTACATGCTACCATACTACTATAACTCAATTCTTTACCGTGTTTACCAAAGAAATCTCTTTATAAATGCAAAAAATGTTTTTTATAAGACATCCATTATAAAATGAGATTATTGTTCGTTCTAGAAAGTTCACATCAGCTGGAAAAAAAAATCTAAGCACGACATTTTACAGCATTAAAGTTTTCTTTAAATAACTTTATTTACAAAAACGTTTTAATTACATAACTACTTACGATAATTAAAATCATAAAAGGAGATAAAAGATGAGAGAAGGCGACTCATTCACTTAAAACTTTGTGTGATCAAGTTAAACTCAAAAGTAAACGTCAAAAATTCCAAAATGTTAAATAATAGCATAAAAAAACGCCCCGCAGAAACACATGATTTTCCTATCATTTAACAGTTGGGAAAATAAGTGCATATTTACATTTAAAAATTTATTACAAAAGCCATTGCATGAAGTTAGAAGAAAACAATAAAAATTACAAAAATTTTATTAAAAATGTAAAACATATAAAAATTTAAACAAATTAATCGAAGGAAAAAAAAAAAAAAATTCTGATTTTTTAGACTTCTTTTTTTTTATATCTAGACTTTTACCAATGATAAATATTTACAAGTTCACGTTTTTAAACATTCATAGAGAGTGTAAATCAATGTATTGACTCAATAACCAACTCAGTTTATCGAGTTAATATGGAATAAATTAGTATCCCTTTGATGAGATCCTAATCAAAACCAGCGAGATACAACAAAAAAATAAATTTAAAGCAGATTGGGGCTCAAAAAAGATAAGGATAAAAATACGTTATCACAATCTTTTCATAGAACCCGTTTTGTACAGGTTTAAATAATATATTGAAATGGTTAAAAGCTCGTCTTAAAATAATAATAATAACTAAGTTACCGTTAAAATAGTCAAGACAAAAATAAATTAATTAAAAAAAGAAAAAAGAAAAACTTTTCTTATAATCAAATTTTAAAAGTTTCTTTTTTTTTTGTTTGAAGCTTAAACGAATTTAAGGACTTCATCATAAATTTATATTTCTTTTTATAGTCATTCTATAATTTAGGTCCTCAATAAAATATACAAAAGGGCAATTTTTAGTTGTTATTACTATTTGATCTTGGATTGTGCTTTTCCTTTAAATTTATTTCCAACTTATTGTTGTAGTTTGCTGGCAAAATGTTGTTGTAGTATCTACACATAAAAATTAGATGCTGATAGATATTTGTTTTAAATATATTCATCATTTTCATATCTTTTATAAGAGGTTTTTCATGTTCTCTTTTATGTTTAAAGTATATAGTTTAAAGATACGGCAAGCGTGTTTTTGTAGCTTACAAATTTTTGAAGTTTTGTTGATTGCGTACTTCCCTATAATATATTTGCAAAGTTAATTAAAGAGTGGATTTGACCAAAATATATTAATTTGAGACTTAACATATTGAGGTATGGTCGAGCTCAATACACTACGCCAATAGTTTTTTTTTACTGTATATAATTTATATGGGGAAGCTAGGATAAATTTTTACTTATAAGAATTCCTAAGAACTTTATACTTGCTTGCTTTTTATTTATTGTATCATTTAAATAAAGTTCGCGCAACTTATAAGGAATGGTTAATTCTTGTATTTTTTCATGGAGTAGAGTAAAGATCTGAATTATCAGGGCTAGCCCGTTTGTCATGTAAAACAAGTTTGATTTTTTAATAGATCTTGAACTTGACCAAATCTCGTTTAAAGTAACCAGTCTGGCTAACAGGGCTAGCCAATTCATTTAAATAACTCAAATTCACTCATTCAAATAAATAACCCGATTCATTTAAATAACTCCTACGTGTAGAAGTTTTTACAATGCTAAAAACTTGTCGGCGTCTGTTGCTTATAATGATTATAGAACTAGGATTCATTTTCAAAAACACAGTTTTTGAAAATTTTTGAATAAAACATTATCGATAATAATTTTATTTTCGGATTTTGTAAAAACTTTCGAAAACTATCGAATTGCTAAAATAATTTCGAAAACTTAAATTTTATCTTGAAAAGTCATATTGATTTCAAAAATAAAAAGTAATTTTAATATATTAAATTAATTTCAAAATTTATGTTGAATTTCGAAAAGTTAAATAAATTTCGAAAAAAAAAAGTGTTACGAAAAGTTAAATTGCCATATCTTAAGCAGATCTTCGAATGATGTCCTTTCTCTTTCAGACAAGGTGCAAAAACGCATTGTAAACTCAGTTGGACATGTTCTTGCAGCCAGCTTTCAAAAAAGAAATTACAATAATAGAAAATCCTGACCGGAGCAAAAATAAGACAAACTTGTCTTATCACCAAGCCCCGTTGCATTTGTATTTTAAAACATTAAAAAAAAATACTTACTAGTAATAACAACTAGTAAGTGATAAATAAAGCAGTATAAGTACATACAAAACTTCAGCAATAAAATAAATTTTTGCTTACAATCTTCCAGCGGAATAATTGAAAAAAATAAAATAAGACAAATCATAAAAGATGTGAATCACAAAAAGTTGCGTTAGGTTTTATTAAAAATAACGCAATATAAGTGTTTAGGGCTGATTAACAAATATCTACAAAAACATTAAACAAAAAAGAAAAACAATAACTAAAGAAAATGTAATAATTTTGAATGATTTATTAAATTCAAAATTTTTTAAATTCCAAAACCTATTGTTTTTAAAAAAGATATTTGAAATCTAGTATATCGAAGTCCATGTTTAGTAAATGTCGTTTTGAAAAAGGCCTTAAAACTTTCCAAAGTACAGTTTGAAAAAAAGTTTTGTTGGTCATTAAAGAAAATTTTTCCAAACAAAAGGTCCCCGATATTGAACTTAGTACGAATTTAAGATGATTAGTGTATTTAATAAAATAAAAGCACTCCTAGTAAGTTTAAAGTCAATTCCCTTTTAATTATTATGTTATTGATTAAAAGATTGGGCTATTTAGGAGGAATGTTATCGGCTTTACTAGGTTTAACGAACAAGATAAACTTTGTTTCATCTACATTTAACGAAAGCCGGTTACTTTTAAACCACTCTAATCTTTCGTTAAATATTTTTAAAAGAACAATAATATCTTTATGCGAATAAAATAAATTAGTGTCATCCGCAAATAAGATAGTATTTTATATTTTTGATGCTAAACTTATTTCATATAAAGAAAAAATAATAATGGTCCTAAAATAGAACCTAAAATAGAATATAATTAAAAAAAGCAATAGCAATATCTATGATTTACAATTATTGTAATATGGTAATACAATAACAGTAAATTTTGTATTGTAATTCATCTTTATAACACAATAACAAGAACTAAGAAATAAGTTATGTTAAAAATTGAAATTTTTTTACTAATCCAGTGGCCGTGCCATGTAACCTTCAAATAAGGTGCAACTAATATTTTATGAATTATGAATTAAAGTACTAACTTTATGATATACTGAATAAAATAATTTATTTTTTTGCATATGAATAAGGCTGTCATGAGATAATACTTTGCAAATGCAATACTTAAAATAAATGTCATGAGATAATACTTTGTCATGAGGCAATACTTTGCAAACATTTAGAGTTTAGAAATATAAACCAAGACAGACTTGCTGTACTGCGTTTGGTTCAATCGACCGCTTTTTAAAAAATGATTCTTTGTTTTTGCGCAAAGTAAAGAACAATGTTTATTTGCTATTCTAAACAACCTCATTTTTCAAAAACAACCCCTTTCCGTTAAAATTTAACGGTACGGGGCTGATAGGTGATGATTAATCTGAGAATGTAGAAAAGATTGTTTAAAAATAAAAGTCGTTATTTTGTTTAGATAATCTAATATATAATTACTCAGGTCAATGATTCCCTGACTCTTTAACGCAGTAAGTTTTTACTCATTAGAGGTTAGTTATAATAATAAAAATAAATTATTTTCTCGCGCTTTAAGTAATTAATCAATTAGTTTAAACTTCATCATCCGGTGATACAGTTTATTATCAGTTTAGACTTAATTAAAAAAATATGTAAAATTTCACTTCACAAAGTAAATTATTATTTATTTAATTACAAATATATAATAAATTATATATTTGTATGATTTCAAATGAGTACAATAATATAAATTCTTAACAAATTATTCTTGAAACAGTTATATTATTGATCTCAAAATAAAATTTATATGTGTAAATGGTTTCTGGAAACGGGTACTACTAGCGTCCATGAACTTAATGATTATCAAGTGCAGGTAAAAGTATCTCAGAATGCAGTGGGAACTCAGAATTGAAAAGTTCCCACTGCATTCTGAGATCCTTTTAAAGTCAGTTTAGAAATAAACCAACATAGAATTCGATTTTTTTAATTAAACTCTGAAAGCGTTGAATAATCTGAATAAAGAATATAATAAGTCATAAATAAAAAATATTACTTGTAATCATTAAAAAATATTCTAAATTACAAAGACGTTGAAAAAAGTTGACAAGCAAATTTCTTAAAATTTCTTAAAATTGTCTTTTAAAATACCTAGCATTTTGAGGTGCTGCTCCTAACGTTTTGAGGTACCAAATCAAAAATTATATAACAAACTTAAATGATTACTTTTATAACTTTTATTTAAATAACATTAACAAATTTAAAAAAAAATGTAATGAACAAAAAATATAGAAATAAGATCCAGGTAAACTTTAGTTCAAAATCCGCGAATAGAGAATGCTATGATGTATTCTAAATAAAATCAGTTATAATAATGAAGTCTTCAACGTTATCTTCATCAGACTGAAACTGAAAGCATTTTTTAGGTCCTATTTTATAAAATGGTTTGATCATATTTGATTTTAGGCCTTTTTCATCTTGACATGATGCTTGACTACATGCAGGTTTCAAAACATTATGGCAACAGGCGCATTCTCGTAGCTTAGTTGCTGCATTCTTTCTTTCCACATGTACATTCTTTCCGCATGTACATTCTTATTTACATTTATAGAATGTCTCGATTTGTTGTTGTTGCTTGGATTTCCTTTCTTATATTAGCTTATTAGCTCGTTTTTGGCTTTATCTTCCTTGATTGAAGAAATCTTTTTTTCCCCTCTATTGAGTCGTGAACTTGGGTTACTCTAATATTTTCCTTGTCTAATTTAGGTGTTATTTTGTTTTCAGGCAACAAGTTAGATATTTCTTCCAGTGGTGTTGATTTATCAGATATCGTTTGATAAGCCTCCTTGGCACTTTTGTATTTATGCTTCCAATTTCTAGCTGAGTCATGGCAAACAACTTTTGGAGATGAAATTGTTACTGCTGCTTATAACTAATTTATTTCAATATTTTTATTAATATGAAGCTCAGCTCCTAAAAACTTATCTTTCTGCATCCACTTAACACTGAGTCTTCCACTTAAAATGACAACTTTTTAACCTGCATTTATGGTTGTTTGTTATAATGCCCACTGTGGCCTTAACTCTGTAAGTATATTTACGAAATCTTTTCTGTTGATTTTCATAAACGAAGAATTAGCACTACAGATTTATCACTTTTGTACTCAGAGTGCAATTTTTAATTGGTTTGATCAAGGAGCTGGGAAACCCCAGTTGTGTCAGGTGAAGTGATAAAAAGTCTAATATTTTTGCTTCTTAAAAATATCAATACATCACTGTCAAATCTTGAAGAGTGATCATCAGATAGCAAAACAACAGGGTTTTTTATTGTTTTTTTTCTAAAAAGTAATCAAATATTTGATATGCATCTAGAGATGTACTGTGAACCTGACTTCCACTGTCAGTTTAGAAAGTTTGGAGTTCGTGGAGTTTAGAAAGTTTGGAATTCGTTCAACTGCTTCTTTTGGAGCCATGTATACACTAATCCCTTTTCCCTTTAATATGATGTAGCACATTGCTATATCTCCTCCACAGGAAACAAAAAGATAGTTACGCATTCTCTATTTTCCTTATCATCTTTTGACAACTTTCCCCTTTCCCAGCATTCACTAAACCATTTGGAGTATCATCAAATCCATAATTTATAAACTGGGGAGTTTCATTGTGATTATAAATTCTAGTGATACCTATATCTTCCTGCCATACACCTGTTTCTAATTGATTTGCTTTAATGAAAATATTTCACTCTATAAGTTCTTAAGCTGATTCGCTAAGGTGGTTACATGCCATTTCTTTTGTGCAGTTAAGGGCATGATTTATGGATACAGTTCCTTGTCTCTTTTTGGTAATGATTTGATAGTTTGCATCCCAACGCTTCCAAAAAGCTAAGCGTTTTGTTTGGAATGCTTCTTGAGCATTTAGTGATAGCATTGTAATCTGATGTTCACGGAGGTTTCAACATTATCCTTGTTTATTGTTGATTCGGCACTACTCAACTGTTTTCTCTAACTGCTTACTTTTCATCACTATCACATCTCTTAGAACATTGCATCTTGATTTTCTTGCTGGTTTAACTATAAATGACTTTCCTATTTCATATTTATTTTCTGCTGCAAAGGAATATTAAAACACTCGCACTCTACTTTAGTAACTTCTCATACTTGCACTCTACTTTAGTAAACGCGCATTGGGTTAATTTATTTCGAAATCAAACAAAGAAAACTTACTAAAGTGTGTTTTGAAGGAGATTTCGTGATGAAAAGGTAAGCAAAATATTAATTTCATAACTTCGAGAAGAAATTGAATGCAAATAACTTTTTTTTTTCAAATTAACTTTCATTTACCTAGCGTTTTGAGGTCCCTTAACCAAGCATTGTGTGGTTAACCAAGCATTGTGTGGTTAACCAAGCATTGTGTGGTTAACCAAGCATTGTGTGGTGAAATGTAAAAAGTATAAAAGATAAGTAAACCAAACATTTAAAAATATATTCAGCATTGAAAATAAATAATATATGTAGAAATTCATCATTACCTAACCTAATGCAACAATACTACCTATTATTTAACCTGACATTCTGAGGTCCCTAATGAAAAAAGTATGTCCTAAATATATATCTAAAGACATATGAAAACTGTATTTAAAAACTACTAAAACTTTTTGGCAATCTAGCAGGAGTATTTTTTCAACTATCAAAAGTAAAAACACAGTATATGCTCAAATGTTTAAAGCTTAGAAGGATCTTAAAAACACCTAACATTTTGGGGTCCCTTTACCTGTATACGCAATACATTTTTTCTTTAACTTCCTTAGCTTCACTTTACCTCTCAAAACATATAAATTTTATATATGTAAATGACTGCTAAATAAAATGCCCACAGGCGCCCGTAAATTTATTAATATCCAAATAATAGTAAAGGCGTGGAAAAAGAGCCAAAATACATTAAAACAACTTTTGGACTTAAAAGTAGTAATACAACAGTAATTATTGTAATTAATTAGTAAACACTACAATAGTTATTGTAATTGTTTTTCACTAGAGCAAATACAATTATTTTAAGATTTAATGTATTGTTAGATCAAAAATAATAATTAGATGTTTAAATGTTTTTCATCAAAGCAATATAATACCAATAAATAATGTTTTTATTACTTCTATAGTATTACAATACAATACTGTTGTATTGTAATATCATATAATATTGTTGTATTGTATTGTGCAATAGTTGGAACCCTATGCTGTAAAGTTAACAAAATCAAGGCTTTGACGGCGCCAATAAAATAAGCAGATGTTGATGTACCTTGCTTTTGAATAAATTCGACTAAGCCAAATAGCACCTATGGCTAAAGTACCTTAGCCTGTTCTGTTTATTGCGTTCGGATGGTCTATTTTAAACTTTTTTTTAAAAAATTTACAGGGCTTTTAATCAATAATGAGTTTGATCTAACACAAAAATTTATAAATTTAAAATCTTTGCGCAAGTATTGCGAAAATTTTCCGACCAATCATTTATTTCTTTTTTAGAGGGATTTACAAAATATCTTAATTGATTACTGAGGAATGTAAGCTATTTATAAATATACATTTAACCGCTTTGGTTAAAAAATCTCATTATTTGTTGATAAGAAATTTCTCTTAATTGATTTCTTTGAGTAATATGCTCTGTTGAAGCTGTTTCAATGCTTTTTAACAACTTAGTAAAGTTGTTCTTTTTATGAGCTTAATGACAAGATAGAAACTTTTTTGGTATCTTAGATAAATTTTGCATTTTCCATTCCGTTTGGTAATCTTAACTTACTTTTTTTAAAGTGTACTTTTATTTGACTACCCTGCAAACATGTCGGTAGCGGACCATCGTCTGAACTACCGCTGTTGGAATTTTGAAAGCGGTCCGTAGCTTAATTTATCTACGGAATGCCAATAGTGGCTTGGTCACGTTGAGCCGTTGTTGTTTTTATACAGAATGCCAAATTCTGCAATGCAGCATTACGGACTAACGTCTGTTTGGCTGGACTTAGCGAGAGTGTCAAAACTTTTTCAAACGTAAAAGATATATAACATTCATATATGTCTAGTATTTCTAAGATTTGAATTTTAAAAATTTTACTATGTGAAAATTAAAAATATAAGAATATGTTATCGATAGATAAAATTATCTGTTTAAGTTTTCTTTTGAATGTGTTGTAATTCCACTCTTGAGTAAAATCAAAATATTTCAAAACTATTTTGTTCCATAATAAAAACTACTCGATAAGAGATACAAGATCTACCAAAATTTTGTATGCAAAAAAGGTTGTTGGATAAAGTTTTCGTTTCGGAGATTTTCGGAGTATTTTTTTTCTTTTATGTGAGTATAAATTATAAAAAGAATAAGGGAAAGTGTTAGTTTTACATTTATACATAATATTATATACATTAAGTTGATATGCATTAAGAATGTTTATTTTAAGTAAAAAAGGCCTGGGCATGAGTAAAACGGTATTTAAAGTTTATAAGACGTGCAATATGCTTCTGTTGACGATAATGAAGTTCTAGTGTACTTTTACTTACACCCACCCCATGCAGGATTAGCATAATTAATATGGCAATGAATAAATGAGTAATATAATTGAATTAAAGTATATTTATTTAAAAAAGGTCTTGATTTTTATAGCATTCCTATACTTTTAGCAATTTTATTATTTAGGTTGTTAACATGATTTTTCCATGTGAGATTTTCATCAACATCCAAGAAATTAGTAACTTTAGCTCTCTTTATTTCAGTATTATCAATATATAAGGAAGATGTATTCGAAAGAAGATTTTTCTTGAAGCTGGGTAAAATAAGGATCCATTTAGTTTTTTTGATATTTATTGATAGTTGGTTTGACCAGTTAGAAATTTTAATGATTTCACTATTCATTTTGTTGAATAATGTCGGTAAGTTATTGTCACTTAAAAAAAGATTTGTGTCATCGGCTAACATAATGTTGTCAAATTTATTGCTTTATAGAGATCATTAACATAAATTAAAAAGAGCAAAAGTATGGATACTTGTGGAACTCCGCATGATATATTTAATAAATTTGATGATGAGGTAGAATCTATTTTAACAAATTGTTTCCGATTTTTTAAATAGTTTTTTAATAATAATAATACACTCCCTGTGATTCCATAGAGTTGTAGTTTTTTAAAAAGAATTTCGTGATCAATAGTGTCAAAAGCTTTTGATAAGCCTATGAAGATGCCTAGAGTATGTTGTGATTTTTCAAATAAACTTGCAATACCTCTAGTAAGTTGAAGTATTGCATGTTCAGCAGAAATATTTTTATGAATCCAAATTGATTGTTGTATAATTATCAAAGATAATTGCTTTTTAAATAAGAGGAAGTTTTTATCGCTAATGAGTCGTTTTATAATTATTTGTTTTTGTAATAATTCAGTAGTTCTATTAACAGAGAAAAAATGGGAAAATGATCAGATGAATTACTTTTAAAAAATCTTTTTTTAAGCAATTTATTTGAAGTATCGGTTGTAATAATATTGTCTATTAATGAAGCTGATTTTGTTGCTTCCCTTATAGGTTTATTTATTAAAAGAATTTATTAAAATAATTGCTCCATTTTTAAACAAATTGTTATAAAAATTTTTAATGTTATTTATGTAATTGTCAAAAAAGTTCACCAATTAAATAATTTAATTTTTTTTCGTGAAAACCTCTTTTTATGATATCATTAATTAAAAAGTTATTAAAACTTATTATTGCGTCTGATGGTGATGATGACTTTTATTTAATTGCGTCTGATGGTGATGATGACTTGTATTTAATTGCGTCTGATGGTAAGCGATAGCAGCAGCTTAAAATTATATTTTTATTTTTTTCGGTAATAATTTCAATAGTCGAAAAAAAAAAAATCTCTTTATCGCCATCAGAAATTCTCATGTCAGGCCTGATAATAAACTGCAAATTATTGTTTACATAAATAAGAACACCTCCACCTCGCTTGTTTGTTTTGCGTGCAAGCGGGACCATATTAAGCCTGAGAGATGGAGACTTTCGTTCAATGCAATGTCGTCAGAGCTGCACCACGTTTCTGTTACGCATATTACGTTAAAAATCCGTACTTTTCGCTCACGAACTCCAAGAATTTTTTAATGTCTCCTACTTCACTTCTAAGGATTTTATTTTCTTCTGTTAAAAATGATAATCTTGTTTCTAATTTTTCTTCATTAAACAATTTCATGATGTTTTTTCATGTATGTCCATTATTTCTTTTAGCTGTGTTATTGTAAAATTATTTGCCGTGTTTTTTTTAATTTTTATTTTTTCAGTTGAAAAACTTCTTTCTCAAAATACACGTACGTACGTCCGTACCCTGCGTTGCGCTGCGTCAAATATATATATACATATATATTTATATTTATATATATATATATATATATATATATATATATATATATATATATATATATATATATATATATATATATATATATATAGGTATGTATATATACATATATATATATATATAGGGTAGATTAGGGTAATATGAGCACCTTAAGCGAAAATTGGAATAATTTCAAAAATAATTAAGCTGGATTCAAAATTTTTGCGAATAAATAATATTTAGGGATCCACTCATGATCCACTTAGATATTTGGGCACCCGAAATTTTTTCTTAAAAACACAGAGATTTTAAAAAAGTAGCAAAAGTGCTCATGTTACCCAGACCACTTGGTAATATGAGCACTTTAAATTAGCTCAAAAAAATAACATTAGTTAAGTAAAGAAATACCAACCTGACAATTAAAACTAATTTTTGGAATATAATGATTCGTTATTAACAAAACTTATCATTAAAAGATCAAATTTTAAGCCACTTTTTGTTGAAACAATACTACTTTGTTTTCCGCAAGAAAAAAAAAAAAAAATTAGTTCGTTATTTTTTTAATTTTATCAACTCAAACCTTTGAACAATAAAAATTCAATTTTTTTGAATTTAAATTACAGAAAAATATTTAGTATTGTTGAAATATTAAAAAGTTTTACTATATTTTATTTTTATTCAAAAAACCAATTAAAACCACTGCTTTTTTAGGACTTTAAACTAGGTAATTTCAATGAAAATCACTGGGTAATTTGAGCATGCTCATATTACACAAAAATGGCATCTTTAAATAAAGTCAAAACTAAATAGTTCTAGGCATTATTTTTCAAGCCAAAATGAATTGGATTTTTAGCTAACATTTTTTTCTTTATGAAAAAATTAATTTTTATTATTTTAGCACCAAAATTTCGCGCCACAGATTTATTCATGCGTGATGATATTATTTTAAAAATGCAAAAAATTTAACAGCGTTTTAATTAGATGATACCCATTACTTACTGCATATAGATTTACGCTAATTTTACTGATTCCTGTAATCAACACATAAAGTCGATTCAAAAAATACATAGCAACTTTAACTTCACTGCTTACATCTGAGAAATCTTTAAGTATGCTCATTTTACCAAGGTGCTCATATTACCCTAATCTACCCTATATATATATATATATATATATATATATATATATATATATATATATATATATATATATATATATATATATATATATATATATATATATATATATATATATATAGATATATATATATATATATATATATATATATATATATATATATATATATACATATATATATATATATATACACATATATATTAGAGATGTGCCGGGTACCCGGCAAATCGGCTGTTTTACCGGGTACCCGGTATCGGCCATTTGTTGCAGTAATAGGCACCGGGTATCTTTTTTTTTATTTAAATTGAATTTTCTTTTGGTTTCTACCAATAAACTTCAACCAATAAACTTCTTGATATAATTCTAAGAGCGTTATGTAGTCGATAACCACAAAGTTCTATTAACTTAAAACAATCTCACTTAAAATATTTTCTAATATATTTTTGCAAAAAAATTTATACGGGTACAAAAACTGTAATGCTAAATAAAATAGTTTGAGAATACGAATAAAATGAATGGGGGTAAAAAATATTTAATAGCTTCTTTTTATTCCGTTAGAACACAAGACAATTTTTCTTCTTTCGAATGCCGATAGCGCTTTTCATTTGATTCAAGCACAAATCATAAAAGTAGAGATATAAGGTAAATATTTTACATATTTTAAAAATTATCGTTTTATATAAAATAATCGAAAACGTATGATATACGTTTTATATAAAATAATCAAACGTACTTTCATTATCTTTATAGAAATTTTATTTGAAAGAAAAATTATGAATAAAAAAAGTATAGCGTGGAAGTTTTTTAATATAAGCACGACTCCTCATATGAGCAAGTGCAAACGATGTGATAGTTTAGTTACGAGAGGAGGAAAACCTTTAAAGTCTTATGGAACTACAGCAATGGTAAAACATTTGCGTTTAGAGCACTCCAAAGAGTTTGAACTTGCGGGGAAAAAAAAGGTTTAATCATTTCCGTCTATTTCTGAAACCTCAGTTGCTTCTACCACCAATACAGTATAAAGTAACATTATTAAGGCTTTAAACAAAAAAAAACTATGAAATATTGATGACCACAGATCTATTCGAATCCATAAAATAAAAAGAAAACTTATCACATTAGATATTCAGCCATTTTCTATTGTTGAAGATAAGATTTAATGAACTGATTAAAGATGCTTACCCCAATTACAAATTAACATGTAGAACATATTTCAGCCCAAACGTAATCCCTAGCATGTATGATGAACTGTTTGAAGATATAAAAATAAAAATCTCCGCGGCAAACTATTTGTCTCTGACGACAGATATTTGGACAGCGGATACTGCGAAAATTGCATTCTTAAGCATTAATGGACATTGGATAGATCCAACTAAATTTTCCCAAGAAACTGCTGTTTTTCGAGTAATTCATTTTCCGGAAAATCACACAGGTGTTCATATAAAAGAGTATTTACAAAAAGGTTTAGAATCTTTTGAAATCCCGTTAAGCAAAATTCATCTTATTGTTACCGATAATGCATGCAATATGAAGGCTGCAGTAAAAAACAGTGGAATGATATCAATTCCATGCTTTATCCATACTTTGCAGCTATGTATTCATGACTCTATATTTAACCAAAAAACCATCAAGGAAATTTTAACTTTATGCAGATAAATAACGACTCATTTTAATCATTCACCAATAGCATGTGCAAAATTAAAATCAATTCAGCAGCAATTAAGTACTGAACCTCACAAAATGAAACAAGATGTTCCAACTCGCTGGAACAGTTCATTTGAAATGCTACAAAGTACGTTTGAACAAAAAGTTCCTTTGGCCACTAATGCAGCAGTGTTTGATGAAATTAAACTTCCTAAATTATCAATGGGGAATAGTCGAAAAACTTTGTTTACATTCTTGCTCCATTTGAAAACTTAACAAATGTGGTAAAAAAATTTGGTAGGAGGGACGAAACTTGCGCAAAAATTATACCATCTGTTCTTGCATTAAAAGTTTTATTACAAAAAGCTTCATCAAGTGATAAATACGCTAGGAATATGACGATGATTGATGAACTAATAAAATCTGTTATCTAAAAGACTTGATAAATTTTTGCTTAATAAAATGTTATGTGTATCAACATTTTTTTATCCACGATATAAATTACTTTATCAACATGCAGATGAAAATGTTATTATAGAGTGGGTTGAAGAAGCATGGAAACAAATGCAAGGAGCGCAAGATGTTGACTCGATGTTCCAATAGTAAAAGCTCCAGCCTCTACTGGATTCATTCAGCCTCTACTGGATTCATTAGCAATGATGATTGTTTTAAAGATGTAGCTTTTATGAGAACTGGAAGAAAGCAGAGTGAAAAACGTTCCGATGCAGAAAGAGAACTAATAGATATTGAAGTTGCTGACATAATTAAGAAGCAAACAATATTAAGGTCTGCAATTACTCAAGAAAAGACAACTATTTATCTCTGCCTCTTTTAGAAAATACAGGTTGTCCGTTTTTGTGGTGGATTAAATGTGAAATGCAATTTGAAAAACTAAAAAAGATGGCATTAAAATATCTTACAGCACCTCCGTCATCAATAGAAAGTGAAAGGTTATTTAGTGCTGGTGGGGACATATACGAAGCAACAAGGAGCAGACAAAAAGCAGATAACGAAGAATACCTAATGCTTGTTCATTACAATCTAAAGTTAATAAAACTAATAAAATAAGATACAGCAAATAAGTGTTGTTTAAGTTCTTTTTATTTGTTTAAATTTGTTTTATTTTAATCACACTACAGTCGAGAAAGTCTACCCTTTTTTTGCAATTCTTTGTCTCTCTTAATCTTTTATTTTCCTTAATAAAACTTTCATTGGCGGAACTTCAAATTTTTCCCCCTTCCACACAAAATATTATTTAGGCCCGAATCTTCAGGAGAGAAAAATAATTTTAACATAAGTATAGTTATTAAAAAACCGTTGTACAACTTTTGAAAAAATTTAGGGCCATACAACTCAGACCCCTTACCCTGCGTTGCGGAGTTTTGCTAAATGGTAGTTCCGCCACATAACTTTTGATTAGTTAGCGTAAAAAGCGTATTTTGTGTGAATAGTTCATCGCTAGAGATTTCACAAGTTTTTATTCCATCTTTTAAAAAAATGGACTCGGTGCCGGGTACCCGGAATCGGACCCGGTTTTTCAGCCAGGTACCCGGAATCGGAGACTCGGGATAAACTGGTTTCGGCACGGCACTAATATATATATATATATATATATATATATATATATATATATATATATATATATATATATATATATATATATATATATATATATATATATATGTATATATATATTAGAACTATTAGAAGTTCTAATATATATATTAGAACTATAGAAGTTCTATTGGAAAATTAAATTTTAATAGAAATTCTATTACAGGATTTAATTTCAATAGCTAATCCATAATAGAATTTCTATTGAATATTAGTGAACATAAGTGAATATTAACGTTGTCTATTATAGAAATACCGCTGATATAATTTAGTACTTTAGTATTTGTTGATGAAGTTAGGTTATTTTGAAGTGGAAAATTAAGTATAAATTATTAAATATTATTATATTTAGAAGGTAAATGCTTTTCTTTTTATATGCATTCATGCAAAGCAGTAAAAATCATATAATTATAATTTTCATCACAATAAGTTGAGTTATCAAAATGTTTAGCTAATAGGTAATAAACTAGTTAAATTTATAATATTGGTAATATTTTTTAACTGCTTATTAAAAAAAACTTGCAATTTTATTCTAGCGATTTACAATTTTCTTTATAAATTAATTACTGAGATCTTGAATTTTTAAGTTAAAAGTGTATGCAAACGCGATACAGGTAGAACCATGTTTTTGTGTTGAGTACGCACTAGGTTTTGTTATAGTACGAGGATAGTACGAATTAACAAAGAAACACAAATTATGTGTACATATTTGATATAAAATTAAAAGGGCGGACTCAAAGTACGAACAAAAGAATAAATACAAATTTAGTCCATTATTTATTCAAAAATATTTAGCTGTATATATTTATATCAATAGGGTTCAGTGGCGGATCCTGCATTTTTTGATCTTTGAGATAGCTAACTTCCAGACATGGAGCTAACTCTAAACATTTATATGTTTATACTTATGTTAAATAATGAGGATTTGCAAAAAATTGCGATGATTGGAGGCTGGCAACAAAAAAGCCCTAAATTTTTTGCAACACCTGCCCCAAACGTGAGAGCAACAAGTTGATGAAATATTTTTTGTAATATTTTGAACTAGACTTATATTCATCGATAATTTTTAAGTTTCATAGTATTATCTCTAAGCGTTCAAAAATTATGACGATATAGAATTTAAAACCCCCTCAATTTGAGGGGGTTGTATGCTGGATCCGCCTATGGAGTTAATACATAGATATAATTGTTCTAATAAAATACTTTTCTTACAATAGCATGGACTCAAAAAGAACTTATATGTGTGGAGCCAGAAAAAGGAAATTAAAAAAGGAGGCTGATGATAGATTATGTAAAAACAATAAAAAGATATCCTTATTTTTTTCATCAGTAGAACAGAAACCTAGTGAAGTAGTTGCAGATAAAGATATCAATGTCATTACTAGTACTTCTCAAGCAACCCAACAAGAAGAAATGTTATCTGTTTCAATTAACTTAGAGCACAATGAAATTTCGAAAGATCATAATGAATCTCGTTATAAAAGTAATGTAGATATTTTCGCAAATCCTAACAATCTCACCACTGCAATGCAAGTTTAAGAAACAGATCCAGAACCAAATATATTTCAGGAATTAAATTCATTAACAACAGATATGGGGTATTTTAAAGGAAAATTTCTTGTTATTCCAAAATTCTGAATTCAGCATATTGTAAACTATGTTGGTTATTTTCAAATAACAAAAATAACCAATGGCGTTCGAGAGTTCGAGACTGGAAAGGGCTAAGTAAAAAAATAAAAAGTCATGCTAATAGCCTAAAACATATTGAAGCATATCAAGTATACGATCATTGGAAACAAAACAGGACACTTAATGAGGATACAGAAACATTAATTCGTCATAAAGCTTCATTTTGAAAGATGGTATTAGAAAGGTTATTTAACATCACTTTAATGTTAACAAAAAACTCACTTGCATTTAGAGGTCACAGTGAAGTGTTGGCAGATGAAATTTACAATGGCAAATTTTTGTCTCATGTTAATTTGCTGTCAAAGTACGACGATACAATGAAACAAGTACTCAATAAGCCTAAAGGCACTATAAAATATCTTAGTCCAGCTATCCAAAATGAAGTGATTCAATGTTTAAGCCGAAATTTAGAAAGAACATTATTATTGGAAATAAATGAATCTGCCTTTTTTTTCCATTATTGATACCCATATCCGGAGTTTGGCATCCATAGTTGACACAACTCAAGACTTATCGATACGTTCACATAATTCGCAAACAGGACACTCAACCTTGTCAAATAGAGATTAAAAAAACATTTTTGGGTTTTTATGAAATAAAGGACCATTTGGCAGTAGGTTTAACCAATCAATTGTTATTATTGCTTAAAAATAAAGGAATAGATTTAAAAAAGTATATAATTTATAGTTACGCCTCTGATACGTAGGATACGTAGTATCCGTTATTCAATGCTAGTTACGCGGATTTACACTATTCCCGACGATATATATATATATATATATATATATATATATATATATATATATATATATATATATATATATATATATATATATATATAATATATATATATATATATATATATATATATATATATATATATATATATATATATATATATATATATACATATATATATATATATATATACATATATATATATATATACATATATATATATATACATATATATATATACATATATATATATATATATATATATATATATATATATATATTATATATATATATATATATATATATATATATATATATATATATATATATATATAAGCATATAAAATTAAATTAAAGTGTCGTATGATTTGGGAAAAAGCATTACTAACCCAAAATAACATGTGTTACTTAAGTACTAATACTTCTACAAGTTTTTAGTTTGTCAATCGTGTTTACCCAAAAATACAAAGTAAATTGATTTTTTTTTTTGCTTGAAAAAATGCCTCAGACGTGCTTCTGACCATGAAACAATTCAAATTTAATTAATTCATGTTCTTTTTGTGTAACTAATTGTATATTTAAAAAGTTTCTTTTTTTTTTTTGTAAATTAAACTTATAAGATTTGTTTTTATTTTATTTTAAACTAATTTGATTTTCCTCATATTTTTACAGTCATTAAAACTTGAATTTTTTTGAGCTTTTAGACAAAGTGTTAAATGTCCAGTGGCGGACGCAAAATGCCAGTTCTTATTTACACAGCTTTGTACCATAAATAGAGGAATGCAATGTGTTCCTCTATTTATGTTACAAAGCTATGTAAATAAGAACGTGTTACTATATATAGACGCAAATCGATGACAACTGTGATATCTTTTCTCCGACTACTGTGGTAGCATTTTTGAGAGCTGTGATGCTAATGTGAATGCTATAAAAATATTTGCTAATAAAGAAATGTTGCATAAATAAAATATTTAGATGTTTTTTTTTTAATTTATTTCAAAGGTTCCTGCTAATGATGAACATTTGATCAAAAAACGTTGAGAACTAAAAAATACGAATTTGAAACAATTTCTATATCATCCGCAATACATTTCTTGGGATTAAAGTAATAATAAGCGGGTTTATACATAAAGTAGACAAGTTTTTCGTAAAAAAGACCAGCAAATTGCAGTATCTTTAAGACAAAAAGACAAAAAGAAATTGTTTAACACAAAAAGAAATTGTTTAACATTAAATTACAGCAGCAAATAAATTTGACTCAAGCGTTAACAACTATAATGATACCGATGACAGTATTGCAAACAACTTATCTAAAAGATGCATTATAGCAAAATAATAGTGACCTGTAAATGAATGAGTTGAAATAATTAAGTTAGAAATAATAAGTTTATTCATGCAAAAAAAAACTACGTTAATTTTGTATTTTTGGATGAACACGATTGACAAACCAAAGACTTGTAGAAGTATTGGTAACGCATGTTATTTTGAGTTAGTAATGCTTTTTCCTAAGTTATACAACGCCTTTTGCACCTCTTAACGTTAATCTTGTATTGGCCTTTTTTGAACTCTGGACTTAGTTTCATCTGAAGTATCTGATTTAATTATTTAATTGCTTTGTTTTTTTGAAATCATTGTCTTGCTTTAGTTTCTTGAGTATCTAAGATGTACTTTTCTAGCATCTCAGATGGCCTTCTGACATTCAACTCCCGGGACTCTTTTGGTTTATTTCTGCTTCGACATGATGGTGCTGTAAAACTTTTTTTTAAATTACCTATTCTGTAAAATTTTAGTACGTTTGAGAAGACTTCTTTAATGTTGTTGTTAAATTTTGAAGTTGGCAAATTGTCGGGTTTAGATGCTGACAAATGATAGATGATGACGTATGTTTTTTAATGGTTTGTTTTGTCAGTAAAAAATACATAAATTTTTGTGTTGTATAAGTAATAATTATATGGTCGGGGCGAACAGAGAACAAGTTTATTTTCCTACTAATTCTATATTTACTTGTCAGTACTTCTATTCAACTACAAGTTAAATCCTTTAGCTCCGGTGACGCCTTTAAAAATACAAAAACAACGGCTGGATTTCAAACTACTAGTTTATTTTCTTCTAAAATCAGCGAAATTGATCAATCAATATTACAAATTATCAAAACTTTCTGAGTATTATCTCAGCCAGTTTCATTATCTTCAACCCAGCCTTTATTATCCTACAAGCTTATATTTTTCATTCTCGTGCCAGCAAAAGCGTACTACGCGTATGCTGAAATTAATAAACCAGTGGCTTAAACTCCAGCGTTTATTTTTTTTTTCCTGTAAATGCGTCACTGGAGCTAAAAGATATTGCTTAAAGTTGGCGAATTTTGAACAGTTTGGTGAACGTTTGCTGCAAACATCATGGAATCCAAATACACAGCTTCCAATTGGACGTTAGTTTAAGAAGCCCATTATTTTATCTACAAAGTAGTAATAATTTGGGAAACGAATAAATTCTATACTTCTTTTATTTATTTGTTTGTCCCTTATATTTTTTATTTTGACAATTTGCACAATTTTGTGCAAGATAATAATTAGTAAAATTTAATTTCGTGCATTTGACCAAGTAAAATTTAATTCAATGTCAAATCAAGTAAAATTTAATTTAATGTCAAACGAAGTAAAGTTTAACTTCCTACAGTTAGTTTATATAATAATTTTAGCAGATTTATTCAAGAAGATTGAAAATTTCGTATATTTCTGTGTAAGTTTATTAAATTACATAGCTATTTTAGCATTTGAGCCGGTTTTGGAATTTAAAACAAACGTGGGCCTGGGGTTAATTAAAGTTCCCTGTAATCCAGCCTTTATATAGGCTTTTTCAATTTTTAGGATTTGTAAAAACCGATTAGGATTATAAAAGACTTTAAAGAATAAACTTCACTTGCCTATTATTATTCTGAAAATGCACTAAAACTATATTTTGCGTTAATGCTTAAAAGAAAACTAAGAAGTAATTGGGAACTTTTATAAAACAGTAAAATAAAATAAACAATAAAAAGGAATTATTTGAATGGCCGAAGTCATTATACTCAGTACAAATTGACGCTCTAGGGATTAGATTATCAAATGTTGTAGTTGTTGGGAAAATAGACGTAGACTATGCCGGTTTGACACTAAAAATGTTCTTTTGATATTGTCGTACATACCTGGAGTATAATTATTGCTGGTTTGTATTTTTGTATTACCTATAGTTTTTATTGTAGTTGCAAGTGGTGTTAAAACATCTGGGTCACTATCGGAAAATGTGACCAAAAATTTGATTTGAAATATTGCATTAATTAAAAGAATTCAAATTATGCTGATTACTACCTTTTGTTTTAATTTTTTCTTTTTGTCTTAAATCAGTCATTAGTAACTTTAACATAGAGCAGCTGTGACGCAGAGGTTAGACCGCTTGCTTTAGAAGCTAGAGATTCAGGGTTCGAAGCAATTTTTGGGCATATTTCGCACTATAGATAAGGAAAGAGCCGCGAAGTTCCTAGTTAAATGCTCTTCCACATGCTCTTTGACAAGACCGTTAGGTCTTCTTGGGGCACTTAAAACAAAAATAAAAGATAAAAACATTGGTTTTTAAATTATTTCAAACCAGAAAATGCAATTAAAAACGTCATTAGGAAAAAATTAAATAATGCACAAAATGTAATACTTTGGAAATATATATCGAGCAGATTGCACGAAATATAATGCCTTTAGTAATTCGTGCAGAACTTCTTTATATTAAAAAATATTAGTTTTTTTATTTATTTTTTTATTTTAATTTTTATTTTTCTAAACATATTTGGTAAAATTGAGTGGCGACTCGTACTTATTTCAAAGAAGTGGCATACTCCATTGTTGCACAGTTACGTTTAAAAGTTAGGTGTAAAAAGATTTGAGTTTTTTCATTTTATGCGAAAAACCATTTTATAGTGACTTGAAACATCTTTTTTATTATAAATATTTGGACTACCGAAGTGACATTAACACTAACTGGAAAGAAAACGATTTTATAACCGCAAAACCACACTTTTATAAAATTAAATAAAAAAAAGTGTGATTTTTATGATGCGAAAGGCTGTTCGCACAAAATTGGATGCTGCCCAAAATTCAACTTATCCAAGTTGAATAAAAATTTCTTAAACTTAAAAAGTTAAAGTAAAACTTCTTTTTATTAAATTATTAAAATCTATAGCTACATTTAACTCTGTAAGTAATTTACGCCAAGTTTGTTTAACGTGGAAATATATAAAGTTCAGAAATTGTCGTTTATTGTTACCCCAAGTTTACTATACATTATCTATCTTAAACAACGAGCCAAATGATAATCGATCTTTTTTTTTTAATTACTATCAATGAAATATAAAAAACGTTAAAATAAAATATTTTAACATCTATACTTACTTCTAGGTAACAACTTTAATAAATATAGCTGAGAAAATCGTTAAGCTTCAGTTGTTTTTGTTGGTAACAATATTCAAAAAATCTACAGCCTCTATAAAACATGTTAATTGCCTTCTATGCTTTGTGTCTAATAGAAAAATGGTGGAGTAATAAAATAATTACGCCGTAGCTTTTATTGTTTAAAAAAAAAAAAAAGAATTCTTACAGCACATTTATTTCACATTAATTTTTACAATTATTATAATAAAAATTTATAATCAAATATTTACAATATGTTTTCGTGTGTGTTTTAGTATTCTTTGTAAATATTTTATTTTTTTCCCTTTAAATGATAAAAAAATCTTTAACAATTCTTAATGTAAATCGAGCTAATAACAAACCTTATTTAATACTTTTTAATAATAAAGATCTTTTTTACCATTTCGTTGTTTGTATTCAATTTTTCATCACCAGCACCTTATATGCCTGTCATCCTTTTTTTTCCTTCGTTAGTAATATTTTTTTTTTTATTACATATCGATCGCGGCGTTTGGGGGGTTAGGGGCATAAACCCCTCCCTCAACCCCCCCAAAAGTTTTTTTTCAAACTTTAAAAATGAAATATAAAGTTCAATATATAATATAAAAAGTATATAAAAAATATTATTTGACACCCTGCACATGATTAAAACCGGCAGCCTTGTATCCAATCTCTTTTTTTATTGTTTCCTTGTATTCAATTTTTTTAAATCTTTCTTTCGTTGTTTATATTTAATCTTTTAATAAAAAATCTGAGCATATTGTTTGTTTTGTTTTGGATAAGCTTTTAAAAACAGTTTACTTTATATTGAAATCAACAATAATGTTAATGGTTGATAATTACTAAGTTTGAGTTCTTATTTCAAAATGTTTATCGATATTTTTTATCTACTTTCAAAGTTGATATAGTTTATCATTTAATTATTAGTTTTGATATCTTTAGCACTTGTTACATTAAACAGTATTATTTTATCACGAGCATTGTTCGCCTCTAATTGTTTGTCTAACTTGCGGAGTAGGTTGGGAAAAGTTTTTATTATTTCAATATGTATTTTTTTATTGTTTTTAAGAACTTCAATTGGATCTCTAACTATTTCAACAGGAATACTAAGTATACTATCTCTTCTATTATTGTCTGAGCCTATAATATCAAATACAGCTTCTATTGGAATTTTATTTGAAATATTTTTTCTAAAATGAAAATCAACTTTGGGTAGAATTGATCTAGTGATATCAGCAGGATCAGTATCATCATTTTCTTCATCTTTGAACCAAGCGTTATCTGTAAACTTTTTGTAAGTTAAATCAGGGACAATAACATTTCTTTCATTTATTAGAGGTGTAAAGTGTTTCATCACGCGTGGTGTTAAGTGATGGAATTTTCTGGAATGTTTTTTCTTTTTAAAAACAGCATGTTGAGGAATAATTGGTTTAAAAAGTTGACTTTCTGTTTTATTGGTGTTATCTTCTGATACTAATGTTAAATTTGGTCTTAACTCTATTGTGTAATTTGCAGGTTCTTCACTGTGAAACGTTTCTTTCACTTTTTCTTTCAAAGACAGCTCTGGAGTATCTTCATTAATATCAAAATTATCAGGAGTTTCGCTAAAACTTTTTTTATAGGCTGCAACATCAACTATTTTATTGTTGGAAATTGGTTTTATAAACCTTTTTCTGCTGATATCTTCGTCGATTTTAATGGTTTTATCATCAATTGTAGTAAAATTACGATCTTGAGGAATACGTAGAGATGCCAAATTTAATAGAGATTGATTTTCTAATAACTTTCGCCTTTCTGAAGATTTATCGCTTACACGATTGTATATTGAAATATAATGAGTGCTATTTCTAATTATAGGATTACTTAGTGAAATCAAGGAGGATTTTCCTTGTTCATTCATGTTTTTATTTTTTCCTTGTTCATTCATGTTTTTATTTAGTTCTTTGTTTTTATCATTTTTGTTATCTTTTATCGTTGTTAAAATAAAGTCTTTGGTTTCACCTAATGCATCTGTAGATGCCGAAGAAATGAGGTTATGACGGTTTGAAATCCACGAATTTTCTAAACTAGAATCAAATTTTTTTAAGAAAAATAAAGGTTTTTCTTGCACATTATTACTGGATTCTTTTATAACATTATTCGGCTCGTTAGCATTATCATTATCGTTGTAAAACTTTGCGTGGGGCACAAATGAATCAGATAAGTTTGGTTTTGGGTTATTAATTGGTAGTTTCAAAGAGTTTTGTTTTGCAGAGTCAAATGAAGAATCCGATGTTCTTCTTTCGGAAGTAAATATCAATTTAGAATGTTTGTTTTTAGTTTTTTCGGTATTTTCATAATCATACTTTTTTAGGTTTAAACGACTTTTTCTAAGTAGCTTTTTTCTTAAGTACTGTTGTTCTTCGTTATTCAAAATTCCTTGCTGCGCATTTGTGTGAGACTCTAATAAACTTGAAACTTGTTTCAGATTTTTTTCTTTAGATTCATTAACAATCTGTTTATTTTTTTGATTAGAGTCCGATTTTTCTTTATCTTTTATTTCTTTATTTTTTATTTTGTAGTCAATTTTAGTTTGTTTATTTTTAATTTCTTCTTTCATTTTTTGTAATTTTTTTTCTTTCTCTTTAAGTAATTCTTTCTGGCGTTCAATTTCATTTAATTCTTCATCCAGCCTTTCGTTGTCCTGTTTAATTTCATTATCGTTAATTGCGGCGTCTTTTGTGTTACCTTCATTCATAAAATTTGTTTTTGAATTTGTTTTTTCGTCTATCTTTGCAGTGTTTGAAATTGAATTAGCAACGGTAAAATTTGATTCTTTAACTGGATTGGGCGGAAACTCAGTGCCTAGCTTTGAAAATTTTTTAATCCATTCTGAATTAGATTTTCCGTTAGTATTTTTTATTAGAAATGTTTTTAACTCATCTGTATTTTTTAAAAAATCGTAAACATTAGTGCCCAGTTTTTCTTCTTCTTTCTCTTCGTGATTTGATTCTTCAACTTGAGAAGTTTCAACACTTTCATTTTTTAAAAGTTTTTTGATTTCATTTAGAAGTTGCTGATTTATTTCTTTTTCGCTTTTGTTTTTAGCAAGCAATGTTTCTTCATATCTATCTCTGTCTTCATTTTGACTTTCATCAACTTTGCTTGATCCACTTTGTAAGTTTCCATTCTGCGAGTTCCCATTTATTGAATTAACTTCTAAAATCCGAAAAAAAATTAAACTTCGTAACAAATCAACATTAAGTAAATATAATATTTGAATTGAAAAGCTAAAAAAAACTAAAATGCTTCTATTATCAAACCTTTAACAAACAAGTTTTTGAGCACAATTGAAATTCTTTCTAAATATTTTTCAAGACTAAATTAAATTTCATCAACCATTATGAACTTTATCAAAAGTTGAAACTATACTAAGTTTTCTACTTGGCCCATTTCCCCTTCGTCTATTCACCCTCCGGCTGACTTTTACTCAAGAAAAAAATCTAATACCGCATATATAAATCATAAAATAGTATTTAATAGAGTAACAGGTAAATCAAGTCATAGTACTTTTATTTAAACAAATAGTAAATAATAGTAATTCCAACCATAAAAAATTCATGAAAACCAACATAAAATGTCAAATTACAGATGGTTAAACATATGCAGCAAAAATCTCAGAACGTTTTGTAAAAAATTATTTTTTGATTTTCTTTAAAGATTGTAATAAAGATTTGCAATTCTTTGCAAGGTAAATTTTCACTTTTACATTAAGTTGAAATTTACTTGTAAGGTAATTTATAGAAAGCAAGTAGAAGCATGTTATGCCTTGCTTGGACATGAAATTAGAAACTTGTTGGACAACAAATTAGAAACACAATTTAAAACCATTTCATATTAAAAGTTCGAAGCCTACAATAGCAAAATTTCAAAGCATCTAAATGTTTCTTGAAATTGGTTAGAGTTGTTTTTAAAAGAAGAAGACTAAATAAAACACACCCTTTACAGAAAAAAAGTTTGTTTATCAAGAATGAAAACTTAGCCAAAAGCTCAGGTGACATATGCTGTAAAACATATTCACAAATTACTAAAAATGTGCCTTCCAGAGCAGTATAAGATACTTAATAGAGACTAGCGTATATGAAAAAGTCTCCTAGACGAAGTTACTTGTAGCAAAAATAAACAGAGAAAAACTTGCATTGAATACATTACTGACAGGATATCTAGAAGATCACGTGATCTTATTATGAAGTTCTTTACAATCTATACAACACATCAAATAAACAATATTTTTTGACAATCTATTCCACAAGAAAAAAAAACAATATTCTAATAATATTCATAATCTAACAATATATAATAACAATATAACAAACAAAAGAAAGTATAAATAAAAAAATACTAAAAAAAAATAAATAAAATAAATAAATAACAAAAAACATAAAAATTCTCCAAATGAAATAACTAGAATTAAAAACTAACGATCATAAATTTGTTTGAAATTTTGGCCGTTTGCGTATATGTTAAATTTGCATTTTTTGTTTGTGAGTGACCTTTTTTAATAAGAAAATTAAATTGATATTTTTTCATTACTTTTGTTCAAATATTTATCAATTTATAATGACGCAGACGTTGGCATATGGTCAGGTGCCAAGGGCGCAACGTTTAAAAGGCGTCAAAATCATTTCAGATAAATCGCATATACCTAACTTGTGTAATTGTCAAGGAAATAAATTGCATATTATTGGTTTTTCCCAATAAAGGATGTCATTGTTTTTGTTATAAAGCTGTTATGAGAATAAGCATAATTCGTGCGCGAATGCATTTACAAAATAAACTGAATATGCAACAAACTTGGTTTTCGTTTATCTTGGTGTTGAAAAATGATAAATTTAATAAATTTACAAATCTTTAAAATTGTTTCTTTATTTGCTTTGTGTCAGACAAAGAATCAGTGTTAAATGAAGTTTTACAAATGCAGAGACGTAAAGCTATATTTTGATTAATAATACCTGTTTTTAATAAAGTGTTGTGATTTGAATTTGAAGTCTAATATATTTATTTATATATCTGTGAATTTTGTACTGTAGTGTTAATATTTTCCGATATATATATATATATATATATATATATATATATATATATATATATATATATATATATATATATATATATATATATATATATATATATATATATATATTATACATGCTATAAATATAGATTTATGATTTGAATTTGAGAATACTAGTTGCAAAATTTGTTTTGTAGTGTAAATACTTTTGTGTCATTTTTTAGAACTATTCTGTTTCTATATAATTTTTCTCATTTTCTACAAGTCGGTAATATTACATCTATAAGCAAGGCCGCAGATTGGAAGGGAGTGGGGGCAAAAAAGGACAGTTTGTCCCGGGCGGCAGATATTCAAGGGCGTTTAATGAAAAGAAGGTAACTATAAAAAGAAGATCCTTTTTCTATAACATTGGGAAATTTTTACAAATAAGGGCACCAATCAGAATTGCTGTCCCAGGCGGCGCGACAGCTCTCGGCGGCCCTGTCTATAAACAGAATCAGAAATATTGCAGAAGAACTTAACTTTTTAACGGGTGAAGCATTTTAGAATATGACCGCAGATCAATTAGAAAAGCAAGATGAATTGATATGCAAAAAATATTCGGATATTGGAACAATTAAAAATTGAATGTTTCAAATACCAAATTGCACCCATTATACAAGTGAAACATGCCATCTGAAATTGCTAAATATTTTAGAAGAATGGGAACTGAAAGAATCATACCCAAACATGGAAAAACTTTAAGATTATTTCCTACATTGCCAATAAATATAGCTACAGGTGAAAAAAGTTTCAGCAAATTGAAATTAATCAAAAACTATTTATAATTAAAAATTATTGTTTATGATTTTTATGGTAATGTTTTTTTATGGATAGCTAATAATGATTTATATTTATAAATCATTACTTTTAATATATACATAAACATGTATATATATATATGTTTATGTATATAAATAACTTGTTAAAAACTAGTACACCACTTCCTGGCAAAGTGACGCACTTCAGACATAACTGTTTTGAACAAATATCTAAAATCTAAATTTGATGTTGTTATCTGACTTGGTTTAAATTGATGAAAACATCACTTTAAACGTTTGTAAACGCTACTTATTTTTAAATAGCAAATGACGTCATCGAGACAATAAATTTATTATTGCGTCACCAACTTTATTGCAATTTACTGTATTAAATTTTTACCTTGATTCTCAGAAGTTTCTTTACTTATTGTTAAACGAACTTTTGCATTGCTTTTACTATCTGGTTCGAATTCTACTTTTCGTTGTTGGTTAGAAACTTCGACATGATTAAACAATTTTTTTTGTGATGGCTTTGAATCCCTTTCGATGTTTGGTTCTGCTTGGTTGTTAAACAGTTTTTTGATTACTTTAAACAAGCGTATATTTGTATTATCTATTAAGCCTTTTGACTCGTGACGCAAACTCTCGTCATGTCTGATATCATTTACTTTAGTTGAATAACTTTGTTTCAATTCAGAACTTAGCGGATCTTTAATCAAATCCAATGCAGATTTATTTTTTTCAAATGTATTGAGTTCATTCTCTTGCATTCCAGATAATAGCTTTTGAGCGTTTTTCAAAAAGTTTTTGTTTGTTTTTAAAGCCTTGTACAATTTGAACGTTAAAGATGTTGTAGGATCATGGTGAATTAAACTTACAGTTGGTCTTGGTTGTTCTCGATTGGTCACAGTTGGTGAACTAACAAAATTAACAGTCTCCTTAAGTAAATCTACTGAAATATTTTTAGCGGGTTGTAAATCTGCGGAGTAGTTCTCTTTAATTGTGTTCTCATTTACCCATTTGTCTTCTTTTATTGTATCTATTTCTCTACCATGTTCATCTTCAATTGTCATTGAGTTAGGAATAGTAATAACTGCAACATCGCTATTTTGGCTGTTTACTATCGGTGCAACCGTTGGACTAATAGAATTAAAGCCAACAGGTGATTCAAGAGGGTCAATTGTTGGTCTTGTGTCCATACTGCTTTCAATGTACCTATTTATTTTAGCATTCATCTGATTAGCTTGATTTTCTAATATATGATCTTGCGACATTCCATTTTCGTCGCCATGGTGAACTATATTAATAAGTTTTCTAAGTTGATCTGCCATCCCGGTGTTATCTGATGTGTATTCGTAAAGCCCGTATTTGTCAACATCACTAGCAATAGAATATGCGTCATTTTTACCGCTAAATGACCCGTCTTTTATTGTTGTACTAACTGGAACATTAATTGTAGAAATACCGTTTAAATTTTGATATTGGTTGTTTGGTTTGTTTGATTGAATATACTCATTAACTTGGTTTCGCCTTTGTTTTTGATTCGTGGTTGGAATGATTTCTGCAAGAATTTCGTCATTTTCATTTATTCGAGCCTTCACTAAAACCCAAATTAAGCTATGTTTATTTTATCTTTGCATCAATAATAATGAAACATATCTCAAAGATTTTGCAGGTATCCATTAGTCACTGATTTTATTTACTTAAGTGAAAAATGGTAATAAACCGTACTTACCATTGCAGCAACAATGAAGCACCAAAAAAAGAATAACTTCATAGCGCGCCATTGTTAACGTTAATGAAGTCAATACTTTTCATAAAGTTTTAACATTTAACTCATATTCAAGTAATTATGTTTTTAAAAAGAAGTTCCTAGTCTCTCGCTAGTCTCTCATTTCTCTTAATAAGATGTAAAACTCTCGACAAATAGAACTTTTTAGCTTTTTTGAAGCGTCGAGGTCAGGTCAACTTACAAATACAACAATTCTTCGAAAAATAAATTTACTCATCAAACTTAAAATCAAAAAATATAAAATATTGAAGTTATATTGAATTGCAAATCACGCTTTTTGAAGTATTTACCCTAAAAAATTAATTGCTAATTTTTATTGTAAGCATAAAATTCAGTTTGAAAGTTTAATCAGGCTGCACAAAACTATCTGCTCAAAGTGGGCGAAGTTTGACGGCTGAGTTTGTTGTAACCAACCAACCGTGCTTCATCTCGTTTGAACAAGTTAAGTGGCTTGGACGGTTTGTTGTAGCAACTTTCTGAAAAATTGTTTCAAAAGAAATGCTTGTCGAATTAGATACGAATTTGACATTACTTAGTCTAAAACCCAATCTGTAGAATGTACGCGAGATAAATATTTATTTTACACTAATACTCGATATTTGCTTTAAAGAAGATTATTAATCAATGTTTATACAAAAAATATACTTCTGTTTTTTAAATAATAAAACACCCACAGCATACATTTAATAAAAAAAAAACGTGTAATGTGCATTAGTTCAAAATAAACGTAAAAAATATATCTCAAACAAAACGTAAAAACTCAGATTAGAAATTTTTTAAATATTTTTTTTGAAATAATTTCAGTAGTCATAATAGTAATAAATTCAGTAGTGAAAAGAGATTTTGTAAGTGATGTCAAATGTTTTTTTTTTTTTGTACAACTTTTAACATAAGCTCTTAATAGCAACATTTATTTTATAAGTTATTTATTAGAGTATTTTAGAAGTTAAAAATGCCATTTGGCAACATAGTGGTATTAGACACTAAATTGGTTTGTGGTAAATCTTATTAAGGTATGTTATAGGTCGTTTTAGAGCAAAATATTTAATGCATATTTTTTTTGGCAACTTTAATGCGTGATAATGATTAACTAACAGTACATGTTGTGTATAATTTGTTTTACTTTCAATACATGTAATCATCATAGAAATTTTTTTACTTTATAATTAAATTCATGCTTAGTTTAAAAATATATTCCAAACATGGTGTTAACTGAACTGCAGATGTCAACAAAGTTTCGTCAAGTATTACTTTTGGTATTGGTGTGTTTTTTAATGCAGTCTGTTAGTAAGGTAACTTTTAATTTAAAATTTTACTGCAACTAAAAACACATACTTCCCAAATACTTGCCAAATAACCAATATAACCAATATGTCAAATAAAAATCCACCAATACGTCAAACAAAAACCGGCACAACGTTAATATAACTTTAGTTCAAAAATAACTTGTGATCTGAGTAGTAAAATTATTTATCTAATACTTTAATTTTATTCTTTGTAAACTATATTATAAAGCTATTGTGTAAACAGAAACGATTCTATAAATAAAATCAGGGGATGAGGGGGTGTCGATAATACTTAAAAAGTACCGACTAGTTCCTTAAAAAAAAAAAGGGGTCTTCAAAACTAAAATTCACATGATTGAAATGTGTCAAATATCTGACTAAATTCGTCAAAAAATCAAATATAACTAGAAAATCGCCTGCTTTGGGGGAAAAAGAAGATAAAAGTACCCTTAATTTAAATTGTTGAGAGCATTTTTGGTCTCAACACGGATCTTTATTTATTAATTGCACTAAAATTTTATTTTATTATTATTATTCAGTGATCAAATACAAATACAATAATCTATTTATAATTTGATGAAGAGGTGCTACACCAGGCCCCCCTATACTGACGAACATGGAGATACAGGAGCTACAGACAAAGCAGCAATTGTATCTATAAAGTTACTTTCTTATGTTGTTTTTGAAAGCGTTGATGGATTGAGCGTTCACTGCTTCTTGCGAAAGCGCATTCTATGGGGCGACAATTCTATTTGAAAAAAAGTTATACCGCTCCTCGCAGTTTTTTACCATCTGACGTTCTAGTTTATGGTTATGGCCTCTTAGAATATACTTATCTTTACTTTTTGAAAATTTTTGCGGGACGACAAAACTAAAAAGCTCGAGTTTACGATGTGTGTGAGTGTGTGTAAATTTATGCATACAATAGAACGCTCAATGTTCTAAAAGAACAGACCAATAATAAATCAAATAGAAAATCACTTATTAAATTTTTTTCATTTTACACTGTGTTTCATCTATAAAAACTCATCTATATATATATATATATATATATATATATATATATATATATTATATATATATATATATATATATATATATATATTTATATTTAAACAACTTTAAAAAGTATTCTACACAATAGAGTGCTCAATGTTCTTAAAAGAACAGAGCAATTATATATTATATTTTATATATATATATATATATATATATATATATATATATATATATATATATATATATATATATATATATATATATATATACACAATTCTTTGTTCTGATTATTTCCAATACTTTTTGAGATTTTTTGTTAGACTATTTATAAGAAATTTAATTCCGGATTAACCCGGTTGATGGGCGCATGTTATCATAAAGGTGATGCGCCCGGCCATCAAAAAACAAGGTCCCCCGATTTTTTAAACGTATATGTCATTACACTTGTATGTTTTTTGGAACTTCTATATCACTCCTGCAAGGGTATAAAAATATAAAAAATGACTAGCTTTTTAATACATGAAATAATATGACTAAGAATGGAATGAGAATGCTAATCAAAACAGAAAAATAAAAAAAACTAATTTTTTCAGTTTGCTTTAAAGTTTCTAGTTTGTTTTTTGTCACATGTCATAATTAACTTTTTTGTCATAAGCATAATAACTTTTTTTTGTTATATGCATAATTAACTTTTTTGTCATATGCATAATTAACTTCTTTGTCATATGCATAATTAACTTTTTAATGTAGTTCAAATATAATTTTTTTTTTAAATTGATAAAAACGTGGAAAGAGCATAACTTATATTATCAGCATAACTTCTGTTATCAGCATAACTTATATTATCAGCATAACTTATGTTATCAGCATAACTTCTTTTATCAGCATAACTTACATTATCAGCATAACTTATGCTATCAGCATAAATATAAACATAACTTAAATTTAAAAAGTAAAGAGGATAACTAAAGCGTTATACCGCTTAGTATTAGTATTATTTCAAAGCCGTACAAGCATTAAAATACGAGAAACTAGATGGGCATTTTTTTTTTATTAGAAGTTAGTGAGAACAGCGAAAGTGAAGTAGTTTTAAATGATAGTGGCGAATTTAGAATTAAACACTTTTCCATTATCATAAACAAGTTGAAAAGTACTTGAAATTAAAGCAAAAGTATAAATTTTAAAGATGCGTAATCTTCAAAATTTATAATTTAACATAGTGACATTGCCAACGTGAAAGCAAGAAAAGTTCTCCCTAAATAAAAAAGTAATTTTTGTTTTGCTACATTTATTTTTAAATATGTTTTTTTAGGAATAGGACTTCCTTATAACTTTTTGCAATCGGTTCCGAAGACCCTTAGTTCGGCCTTGATGAAACATATTGTAAATTTTTACCACACTTCACAGCTCAAAAATTTACCAAACAATCCTATTTAATAATAGTTTTATTTAAGATAAGAGGCCGGGTGAATAAAAAAAAGCAATTGCTTTTACTTATTAATTGGTCAGTTTTACGTGAATTTTTGTGCCAAACTTTAGCAGTTTTGCACAAATTTTATTCACGTAAAATTATGCAATTTACTCAGTAATTGCTCAGCCTTACGTGAATAAAAACTTAACCATAATTGCTGAAATTTTTATTAACGTAATGCTGACCAATTACTGAGTAAAAACAATTGCTTTTTTTTATTCACCCGGCCTAAGGTTTAGTAAATTCAATGGGATATAATCAATCAGTTTTATCTAACTTATAAAACTAAAATTTAAAATTAGTTTTTTCTAAAACCGCCATTTAACTGTATACAATTGTTAATTTAAAAAAAAATTATAGTCATCTGCAAATATAAAATATAAATATTGATAAGAAATATAGGTCATATGCTGTAAGAACATTAGTGGTAAATTAAAATAATGGTACATTAAACCCTAAAATTAAGCAACGGCTAAAATAGTAAATAACACGTGTCATTGAGTGTTTAACTGTTGTTTTGAATTCTTTTCATATAAACTGCTTTCTGTTGTTAGATAATCTTTAAACGAAAGATAATTTTTTTCAGTTCCATGTTGAAGTTTATTTAGCAGTATGCCATAATTTGCGGTATTGAAGGCTTCGGTCAGCTCAATCAAAACCTCTAATGTAAAAAAGCCATTATATAGAGCGTCAGATATATAATTGACTAGTTCAACTATTGAGATTTCAGTTGAAAAATTTCTTTGGAAACTATTTTTGATACAACATTTCTTTATTAGTAAGATAATCATAGAGTCTATTAAACATTATAAGCTTAAGTAATATAAAATACAAAAAGTCAAAATATATTTTGGTTTGTTGATTGATATGTTTGCATCACCTCTACCTTTAAAAATTATTTTTACCTTTAAAAAATGTTGTTTGAGCAATTTTTAAATTATCAGGAAAACTATCTGATTTATTAGAAAGTTTAAAGATATGAAATAGCGAATTTTTAATGACATTAAGTAAATATTTTACAACATAGATGCTAATTTTATCAAAAACTGCGCTTATATCCTTAAAGTCTATTAAAAGTCTCATTAAATCTCACAAATCTTTTTTTTTCTATAAATTAGGTTTAATCTTTAGTGTATTAAGTATCTTTAAATAAAAATGAGACCTTGTTTCATTTTTATTTAAAGATAAAAATTCTGTAGCTGACAGGTACAAGGAACTTGTACCTGTCAGCTACAGAATTTTTGTTTAAATTGTATACAAAATATACAGAGTTTTTGTTTAAATTGTATACAAAATTGTATACAATTTAAACAAAAAAAAACAAAGCGAACTTTATTATTCGTTCATCAGCATGTGTTTAGAAATGATACGGAGCATCATTTTGAAATATTAACCTCCTGTAACAACCTTAAAACCAATTATTTTTCCATAATTTCAAAAAAAAAACAGATTTTATAGAACTAGCTAAGTAGGGTTTTTTTTTTGAGCACTTGTTGTTTTGGTTGCGCCTTTAATTAAATATATTTATAAACAATATCGTTTTTTAAATATCTGATGAATTCCATCGTGACGGAATCACCGATTAATATGCGTGACGGAATCACCAATTTATGGACATAAATCGGTAACTCCGTCACGCATATTATTATATTAATATTATATGATTATTATGTATTTATAGTTTTTTAGTATAAGAAGTATTTCGGGCCAATGTGTGACAAACACATATATCATATAGAATAACAATATGCACATTACAGTTATTTTATTTTAATAACATAAATGTGGAAAAGAAGCTCAAATCGGTGATTCCGCCACGATGTAATTCATCATCTATAGAAAAGTATTTCGTTTCTATAAACAAATAGAACCCGCTATGTAGTCACTTAGAACGGTCATGGTCGGAAAACTAGTTAAAAAAATCAAACTTTTTCTCCGCAGAATTGCCGAGAAAAGGTTTGGCTTCCTAACTAAAAAAAGTAAAAAACATTTCTTTCAGGCAAACATTTAACTTGCTTATGATAATGGAAAAGCGTTTAGTTCTAATAAATGTTCTAAACACTACTCAATTTTTGTTATTGTAATTATAATATTTAAGCGATGTGCATCCCATGTACAACGTACTCATCCACGGGGCCGTAGATAAGCTGATCTCCGATATAAACATTTGAATCTCGGTATGTTTAAAGTTTTTAATCTTTTTCATTTGAAAAGAGTTATAGTATGAGCAATACAGCAACGAATACAGAATATTTCACACTTACAAGTAGATTTATGCAACCCTTAAAAACACTATCGCTCGATATTTAAGATGTAGGTATTACAACAATGTTAAAAAAATTTATTGTTAAGAGACAGATTGCTTCTAATCCTCCTCATTATTCCCCTACCCCCTACTAGTTTAAAAAAATTTGTCTTCGACCATGCTAACTAAATAATAACATTAACTTAACATAAAACAGAATGAAAATTCAAACAGAAAACACGTTTGAATTTTAATTTCATTGAACAGTAACTACTTGTTTATGTATTTTAATTTAGGTTCAAAGAATTAAACTACATCGATTGCAGAACCGTTTTTAGGCCATTCTGGCCCATTCTGTTATTGAAATAACAAAATAACTTAACAAAAAAAATCCGTACTTCAGCACGATTTTTTTTTACATGTCTTACTTAACAAATAAATATAACTGCATTAGATCAAAAACCAACTAGTAAATGTTATAGATAATTACAATACGTGAATCCAAAAAATAAGCAAAGGAAAATCAGATATTTGTGCTTTACAAATCGTGACTTTAGCCATATCTTGTGTTATCTCCACCTTTTAAAAAAATTTAGTTATTGATAATATTATGTACATCAGAATAATGTTTTTCTACTGTATTGAAACCTAAGTTATAAAGTAAAAAATTTGCGAAGAAAACTTATCTAATAAAAATGTTTTTGCATGTCGTCTCCTAAAGTTTATTTATCAAATCCTTTTATCTCAAAACTCAAAAATGTGGAGATAAAACAGGATAAAACAAAGTATTGACTTTTTCTAAATAATACATTGTTTTCATCTGGTTACATGATTGTATTATAAGTAGATAAAATATTTTGATACCTTTACGCGGCTTTTTAAATCATCGAAATGATCGATCACACCTTTCGCGTTTTTTAAGAGGAACGCTTTTAGTTTGAAGAACAGCTATAAAGTATAGCCATTTCTGTCCACTTTTTGACCTGTAACTATTCTTCACCCTTTTTAAAGTTGAAAAGGGCCTATCTCCTGTATAATTTGTAGCAGTAGCAGAGAGAAACACTAGTAAAACATCATTGACATTAAGGAGAGTGGATTCAATTTCTTTGATCAAATAACTAGAGGTAAACCCAGATAATTTGTTTTCTGATTTTACCGGTACCGGTATTTACGGGTACCAATTTCAATTTAAGCGGGAAATAAATACTCGATAAATTTATAAAAATTTTGGGCTTACATGTGATTTTTGTTGCGACGGTATCGTGCGCTCAAAACTTTTATGAATCTATCCAAACAATGCGGACATTTATTTTCCAAATAAATGCTTGTGTTAAAGTACACTTTTTTTTTATCCACATCTGGAAAACGGACTAGGAATCCAAAATGAGAAAGAAGTAGAGCCTTTGTCTTTCAATCATTACTAAAAGTTGATACATGATTGACAATTATTTCTCTCTTATTGGACATGGGCACAACAAGTTTATTTATTTTTCTAATATACTTGTAACGCATGTAGTTGTAGTGTGCTTGTTTAATTTCTGTCACCCAGCACACTCCTAACTCAAAATATGTAACAACAAATAACTTTCAAAATATGAAACAACGATTGACATTTAGGCCCAATCAGACTTTTTAAAGTTGTATTGCTAGCAATTTTTGTTGAAGACTGGTTTACCAAGAAGTTTTCTGGTATTAGAGTCAAAAGCGACTTATCTGCCATATCTTTCTTTAATACATTTGTTATCAAAGCATGTTTACTAAACAAGACAAACGGGATGACTTCTTTAGACAAGTACCATTGATGATAACGGAGCTTATCTTGTGTCCATTTCTCAATTATTTCTCTTATTATTATCTCTCCCAGTGAAGTCTTATGCCTCAATTCGTCATGTTGATGTTTGCGTACTCCATTTCGTTTCTGTTAAGCAAAATACTTGTAAGTGCCCTTCAATATTATAGGTTCTTTTTTAATCTGTCAAAACAGAGTGCTATACCGTTTATTCACCACTGTCAAATCAATTTCAATTGCTTAAAGCATTTTGTTTACTTTGTTGTACTTTCCTATAGTTGTGCTCTTGATGACAATGTGCCGTTTCCGGCTGATCTATTTTTTTTAGAAGTCTACTAGCTTCTACTATAGTGTTCTACTCTACTATAGTGATGCGTTTTATCATTATTCAACTCTTTTGAGATCACCTTGAAGTTTAAACGCATGGTTCGTATGTACAATTACATAAAATTTATTGACCTATATCTAGGAACTTAAAAAACAATATATATCAAACATAAAATGCAACAGACGAATTTTGCTTCTTCTACATACGTTCAAATTTATCGTTATATTTTCATATTTTGTTTTTTTATTCTAAATAAATAGATTCAAGATATGAATAGAATAAAAAGAGTCTATTCTGCCTTTTTTTAAATCTTTTTAATGTCTTGCCTGCGCTGGACACGGGCAAAGACGGGGCTGATCGATTGACATCTATGACGAAATTAAAACAGTTTTCTAAATTTTTAATAGGTATTTTTGATACCTATTAAAAATTTAGAAAATTTTTTCTAAATTTAGTCCTAAAAATGTAGAAGATTTTTTTTTGTCTTGTTTTTTTAGTGCTTTTCGACATTGAGCTAAAACAAAGAGATATAATAGCTGGAGGAAGAACGAAGTTAAAATACGTCATTTCTCAAGGAACAGTCGTAAGGCCGGTTTCCACAAGACGAAATATTCGCGCGAAGCGACATTTTTCGTCGAAAAGTATGCGCAGATAAAACATTTCTGGCAATTATGCTTGTGCAGCGTTTTCGCTGCAGTGAAAAAAAAGTCGGATTCATTTCGACTTTTTGCGATCGCCATAAACCAAACCAATCAAATTTTGAATAATTATATCACGTTATTCAACAGTAAAAAAAGCGAAAGCATGTTGCTTTTAAAGTGGCAAAGAAACAAAGTTCTTAACCTGGTGTTCTTATTGATTTTCTATAAACTCACTCTGAACATTGGCAAACATTAGTAAATTCATCAAATATAGAGCAAGACTTAAATCAAGAATTTACATATGTAAGTTGGAACACTGTCAATTCCGAAAGTTACACTTCATAAAAAGGTTTATCTTCAAGTGGCCACACGAAGATAAACTTTTTTGTAAAAAACCCTACATGGAGTTAAATCTACGGTTAGTTTTTGCAGTAACAGTTTTTAAACAGAAATGTTCATATCAGAGTTTAGCATTTATTTTCTCATACTTCTTTATAAAAAACCTTATATTAAATTATTATATTACAAAATGATATCACATCTTACATACAAAAACAGAAGTTTTAAATTTAATGCCTGGAAAGAAATTTCCACATGCTTTAAAGTAAAAAGTATGCTGAAAAAGTAATAATCGCTTTTAGTTAAAAATGCAGCGAAACCTTATGCTGCCATTTTTATTGTTGACAACGAAAAAAAGTAGCGCAAAAGAAAGTAAGTGGAAATCAAAACGGCATTTCGTCGTAGCGAAAAAATTCGCCTTGCGCGACTATTTCATTTTGTGGAAAACGGCCTTTAGATGTAACATAATTTTCTATTAAACACCGCGTAGTTATCATAATTTAAAGTTAACCAATCATAATCCACTTTTAACAAAAATTATCCAATGATATTCAAAACTTTATATATAATTAAAGCATTGCAAATAAACATGGAAGTTTAAAAAAGTTTGTAAACAATATTTAGAGTTAGTTTATTCTTATTTTTTTTGTTGTGTTTTTGAAAAAAATTGTTTACGCTGCTAATTATTTACAAAATGATTTTTACTATAACTTTAATTGGAATTTTATTACTTACGTAAGCACTGTTGTACTTTTTTTCGTTCAACTTTTACATAACCTTAACAGGCCATGAACACGAGCGGCGTTCACCTTTTATTAATCAGCAAGTGAACATGAACTGCCACCTCAATTTTTTGCGTTTGCGTACATACATTTGTTGTACCCTTCAACTAAAATATGTATAAATCACTTTCAAAAAATGAGTTAGTTAACTGATCAGTGGATGGTAATTGGATTTTATTTTTTTGCCAAGTTTTACTCGACATATGCTGCTTGAAATAGGGGTGAAAAGTGTATATATATATATATATATATATATATATATATATATATATATATATATATATATATATATATATATATATATATATATATATATATATATATATATATATATATATATATATATATATATATATATATATATACAAATTATTTAGAAGACATGTTTACAGACCTAAACAACAATCTATCTTATCTAGCAGCACTACTTGCATGTTCTAACTATTTGTCAGTCAATGCATGTAAACAGTAAAGAAAGAAAATTATTAAGAATGTTTTCATTTTTATCAGAATAAATCATTCCGATCGTAATAATTACTTTCATATCAATCAGCAAAACAACTCTACAGAAAACAGATGTTTATTCATTATTGCTAAAAACAATTTCAAAAATTTTTTCTCTAAAGGCAAAGGGGTCGTCCATAAAGGACGTCATTCAGAATTTAAATACTAACTATAAGTTAAAGTTTATTGGCTCCCTTCCGCAGATATTTTAATAGAAAATAAGGCACTATAATACTCTAAAAATCTCTGCGCACGAGAGCCAACAATCTCCTTCTTACCATCAGTTAAACTTAGTATGACGTCCTTTATGGATAACCCTAAAGCCCACTATTCTTAGGTTATAAAATTTTGTATTTCATCTTAAAAATTAATCTATCGTGACCTGGAGAATCTTATTCTCAGGTCATGAAATCTTGTATTTCAAAAATTACGCTCTCGTGACTTTTGGAGAATCTTTAATATTATCTATAATAAAGACAAATCCGTTATTCAATCTCTCTTGTATAGTTCAGGTTATGTCCTATCTCTTATAGACAAAGCTGAATTTTTTGTTAAAAACTTCTCATCAATATCATCTCTTGATTCCATTAGTCGTGTTCTACCTGATATAGCCAACAAACAGGTCAATCCATTGCCTAACCTTCGTATAAGACCAGCTTCTGCATCTAAAGTGATTTCCTGCTTAGACTCTTGCAGCTTGTGATCCGGACAAAATACCTGTTTTAGTCTTGCATAAGTGTTCTCCGGAGCTGTCGTCTGTACTTTCAAAACTATTTCACAAGTGCTTATTAGAGTCTTGTTTTCCAGCCTGCTGGAAAGTGGCATCTTTTATTCCTATTTTCAAAAACTCTGGAGAGCAATCCAACTTGTCAAACTACTGTCCCATTAGTATTCTTACTTTCATAAGCAAAGTTTTTTGAGTCTTTAACAGTCACAAAAAAATGACGAGACTTTATTGAATGACGAGTAACATGAGAATAAATTTTAGTAGATGGCACAAAAGACGCTAGCTTTTTAGAGCAGTGCCTATTATTGTATTTTTAGAAAAGAGGAAGAGAAGCAACACTACGACGGTGTGATGATGGTTGGATCGTGGCTGCATGAGCAGGTCCAACTATGTTTACAATGCTGTAGCAGAAGTGAGATTCTTTTCAAGAATCTCACTTCTGATCAAATTTACCCTCTAAGCAATCATAGAGTGTTGGCTTATTATCATGACAAGAATAAATGGTAATATTATCAGCGAACAATGCCTCCTTAGATGTAAAAATATCTGGAAGATCGTTAATGTAAATTGAGAAAAACTTGAGAAACCCCTGAAGTTACAGAATTCGAGGACAACTTTTATACTACGATAGGAAAGAAAGGATTCAATAATCTTAAAGATGTTACTAGATACACCGTAAGAAGAAAGCTTATGGAGAAGACCAGCATGCAAAACTTTATCAAAAGTTTTAGAAATGTCAAGTGCGATGGTCTTAACCTCTCCACCTTTATCTAATGCAGGATAAAACCTGTCGCTTATTACTGTTAGAAAATCAGCTCTAGAACAAGAAGATCGAAATCCATATTGATGATCAGAAAGTAAGTTATTAGATTCAAGATGAGAGATTAAGTGTTTGTTAATTAAAAATTCAAAAGCCTTGCTTATGATAGGGAAAGGACTAATGGGGCGGTAGTTGGACAACTCAGATCGCTCTCCAGAATCTTTGAAATTAGAAGATAACAGATGCCGGAAAGCGGCATCTGTTATCTTCTACAGCTTATTGTCGAGTTGGAAAGTTGACGATTTGTGTTAGAGATTTAGAAAGGCAAAAGTTGAGGGCCTTAATGCCTGTAGAATTCGCAGACACTAGAGCCAAGCCATTTAGTGTGATTTTGTGAAAATTACAAAAAACAACGATATTGGCTGAAGGATAAAGAGAAAGTGCTAGGTCAATTTGATTAGAAATAAGATTGAAAAAAGTGCAGTCTTGAGATGAAGGAGAGCGATATAGAACAAAGAGAAAGACGATAGAATGAAATGGAGCTAAATGAAAGCACACAAAGAGTAGTCTGTGGATTAGTTACCGACAAATGGGTGAACTCTTATGAATGTAAATGCCCAGGCCAAGCATGTAATTATTGGAGTCTTTATGAATTAAGAAAGATAACCATCAACACTAAGATCACAAGACGAGACAGCCGAACTCAAATTAGTCTCACAATGAGCAAGTAGGTCTTGTGAACTTTGCAAGAGATAAGACTCAATAGAAGAAAAGTTACTTTAAAGACCACAAATATTAGTGAATGATAGGTTTAGAGAACTCGGTGATATTTTTTGTGCTTTATAGTTTTTGGTACTTTATTCATTTTTAAATTTTTTAAAGGACATGACTCAAATTATAGATAGTACTCAGTACACTCTTTAATTGTCCAAGCAATGGCCTCAATACTATTAATAAACCCTAAGCCGTAAGAATGGGCTCCAAATGTGGTCTCGACAATGCATACCAAAAATACAAGCAGGAACACCGTTCATGCGCAACATGGCAATGTTAAATCTCTGATATTTTTCAGCTGTTGGTGGAATCAGTCTCTTTGAAAGCTACCACAGATTTCGATAAACCTGACTTATAGCCAGTCTCAGAACCATAAAACTGAGTTTTAGAGCTGTACTCTCATTAGGAGATAACAGAATGAGTTACCTAGTAAAAACAAAAATGCAAGGAAAACCCATGCATTGAGTCAAGAAGATCCAGCATTTAACATCATAAACTGGAAACAATGTATTATAATTACACCTGCACCAGCCTAATAGATGAAGAAGAGGTGCGAGGCTGGCCAACAGATAGAATCTGTTTACCCTTTAAGTTTTTGCCTAGGAGGCCTTTTACAAGAAAGTAGTCGGATGCGTTTAACATCTGCCCAAGATGAATATTTTTATCGAGACACCATCTCTAGCCTTTACTTAACCAAGAGCCCAAGGAAGGGGGTGTTTTAAGATAGAATTGGCTTCTCCTAGCCTTTGCCTAAAAAAGAATATCCTACAAGGCAGGCACCTTCCTTTCATTTTTCATAATTCCCGTTTTTAAAGTAAGAAATATAATTAAATTTCACCACTTTTTTTTTCGTTTAAGAAAGGACCACACTCTAATTCTTTGTAATAACTCTAGTTAAACTATTTCGGACATCTAAAAAAAAAATCGAGCTACATCAGCATTTTTGTAGCTCTCTCCAGTAAAATTGTGATAAAGGTCAAAATTACAGGTGTTTTGTTTATTATTACATATTTTAAGTCGTTTATTGGATTCCTTGCCTCAAAATATGTAAGTGTACACATTTTCAGCTTTTATTGCACACAGAACAGAAACAATGACCAAAACCATTTTTAAAATGGCAGGTTTTTGTTAGTTCAAGGCAATGTTTAAAGAGTCATATCTTTGAAACCATTTTGAATTAGACGATAAAATTTTGGAAATATTCATAACTTATTAAAATCTTTGAGTGGTGTAAAAATTATCAAAATTTGAGATTTAGGGTTGCATGCCTTGGATGTTTTCACATGGAATCGCCCAATATAGAAAAAGCGGTGTTCCACAAGGTTCTGTACTTGGAACATTTTTGTTTTTGTTACATATCAATAATTTCTCCTCTAAAATTAATAATAAATGCAAACTTTATGCAGATGATAACAAAATTGTTGCTGTGGTTAACAACCAAGTAGACTCAAAAAGCTTGCAAGACGATATTAATAATCTAACTGAATTGCCTGACAATGACAGGGATGATAAATTTCAACATCAGAAAATGTAAAATCATGCATTTTGGAAAACGTAATAAGAATTTTGAATATTATATAAAAAAATTCAAAAACTATAGAGAAAGACATTGGTTTATATTAAACTAAAGAGAAAGACATTGGTTAATATCAAACTATAGAGAAAGACATTGGTTAATATCAAACTATAGAGAAAGACATTGGGTAATATCAAACTATAGAGAAAGACATTGGTTAATATCAAACTATAGAGAAAGACATTGGTGTGTTAATACAAATACTATGAAGCTGAATCACCATGTAATAATGTTGTAAATAAAGCAAATAGTCGATTAGGACAATTAATCAAATCATTTACTTACTAAGACAAAAACACAATGAAGATTTTGTACTGTATTTTTGTTAGACCATTCTTGAACATGCATCACCAGTATAGAATCCTTATAATAAAAATGATGATAAATAAATGAATGATGATAAATGATGAATAATAAAAATCATAAATTAGAAATTGTTCAACAATAAGCAAATAAATTGATTCCAGTTAAAGCATCTACCTTATGAAGAAAGGTTAAAAAAACTCTAACTAACTTCCTTAAAAACCGGGGGAATAAGATATGATTTAATTCAATATTTAAAATTTTTCAGAACCTGGACAAAGTGTTTTGGTATCAGCAACCAAAAAAAGTAATTTCTGTTTCAGCAAATGGTCCGCTGCAAACATTAGAGGACATAAAGCACGTGTAGATATTGAGCTTATAAAAAGAAACAAACCAAAAGAAAATTTTCTGACAAACAGAGTTACAAAATTAACTACCAGAAGAAATCATTTCTGCAAAAAGTGTAAAAACCTTTAAGAACAAGCTTGATAAACACGGATATTATCAAACTCTGATCTCTATGAATATTACAAAACTGTAATTGGCGGTTTTTACATAAAGTACATTTTATGTAAAAACCATTAAACTTATTTAAGAAAACTAATTAAATTTATGTTTTTTCAAAAAACCACAAAAATCCAACCTAATAGACTGCAATGATTTTTATTTTTGTAATAAAAATAAAAACTAAGGTTTTACAGAACAACAGAAACTTCTGTTTTTATTTTTATTTATTAACTGTTTACACACATCAACTGACAAATAGGAAGAACATGTAAGGAGTGCTGCTACATTGTTTGACAAATAGTTAGAACATGCAAGTAGTGATGCTACATATACATATATATATATATATATATATATATATATATATATATATATATATATATATTTATGTGTACATATATATACATATTTATGTATATATATACATATTTATGTATATATATACATATATACACACACATATATATATATAATTATGTATATATATACATATATATATATATATATATATATATATATATATATATATATATATATATATATATATATATATATATATATATATATATATATATATATATATATATATATATGTATATTTTCAAAAAACCACAAAAATCCAACCTAATAGACTGCAATGATTTTTATTTTTGTAATAAAAATAAAAACTAAGGTTTTTACAGAACAACAGAAATTTCTGTTTTTATTTTTATTTATTAACTGTTTACACACATCAACTGACAAATAGGAAGAACATGTAAGGAGTGCTGCTACATTGTTTGACAAATAGTTAGAACATGCAAGTAGTGATGCTACATATACATATACATATATATATATATATATATATACATATATATATATATATATATATATATATATATATATATATATATACATATATATATATATATATATATATATACATATATATATATATATATACATATATATATATATATATATATACATATATATATATATATATATATATATATATATATATATATAATACATATATATATATATATGTATACATATACGTATTCATAGCTTTATAATAACTTTAACTGTTTGAACATTTTTTTCTCTTTTAGTTGCACCAAGAGAATATTGCACAAGGTAACATTTGAAACCATATTATTGTTAGCGCACAAATTCAAAAGCTCATTTTATTCCATGATTATGCCATTAGTATTTAAATTTATATAAAACTATTCCTATTGCACAAGATGCATCTTAGAACACGCTACTGTGTCCTCGCAACGATGTCACTACGCTACAATTTCTACATTGTGTAAAGCAAAGTTATTCAATTATTGCCTGTCCTTACTTCTTGACCAAGACAAAGCATAGAAAACAACCTTGTTAATCATGTTTTAAAACCAGAAAAACTTAATGAACTGAATTTGTGTTGAAATACTTGTTGAAATATTTGTGTTATATACTTTCGTTTAGATTCACACCTTTGTTTGATGGCTTCAGGTAAAAACTGTCTGGAACAGAGTTCAGAAATAGTAACTAACACTAAACAAGAACATATTTTCTTATCCTGCAAAGTTGATACAAATTATATAAAAGTCTCTCAAATAAGATGGACAAGAAACAACAAGGAAATCAACTTGGGTCCACCTTACACAATTACATGGGAGAAAGGAAAAGTGTTAATGATTCGACCTGTGATTATTGGTATTACTGATGGTTATTACGAATGCATTGCAAGTTTAGGAACAGTTGAAATAAAAAAAAGTGTCAAAGTTATTGTAAAAAATGGTAAAAATATTTATATTTATTTAATAATCGATTGTTTATCAATATTTTTATATTCAATAACATTGATTGTTATATTCAATAACATTGATTGTTAATCAATATTTTTATATTCAATAACAACCAATTCATATACAATAATAAACAATTCATTTTCAATAACCAATTCAAATTCAATAACAATCAATTCATATTAAATAACAACCTATTCATATTAAATAATAACCATTTCATATTTAATAACAACCAATTTATATTCATTAATAACCTATTTCTGCAGCTCAATAGTTTTATATTTCTTTATAATAAAGAAATAATAAAAAAAAATAAGAATAATAAAACTAATAAAATCTATAATATATAATAAACTTTCAAAATTTTGACAATTTAAAACATTTATTTTTGTAAACAAATGATAATAGTTTAAAAGATTTACGGCTTTGCAGATTTTGCTCCGAGAATGAGCCACAAAATAATAGTTCGTTTGATAATATATTCTTAAAATAATTTACGCTAGAAACCTCAAAACTTATCATATCTCAAATAAAACAATTTTTAAAAAATTTGAACAGAATACTGCAGATCTTTATTTAGTCAGCGTATTTTTTGAATTAAGAGATTATTATATCGCACCAAGATGTTTTTGAGAACATTCAAGTTTATATATGTTTCCATGTATGTCCGTAAAACAAATTTTTTTTGTTGTACCGTAAACTTTTACTTAGAATCATGGCTATCTAGAAATACAGGCCTTGACAACGCGCCGAATTTTTTTTTGACTGGAGGCCGAGTGAAGCGCTAATAAATAGAGTGGATGTGGACAAGAAAAGCAAATTAAGTATATTATTAATTAGATCTAGGAGTCTTATAAGTAAAATTATACAATAAAGTTCTAAGGTTAATAAAATATAATAAAGTTATAACATAACATATTAAAATTTAAATAGACTGAATGTCATGACAGTTTTATAACTTTTTGTCTTGACTCCTTGGAGCATCTTGGAGATTTAATAATTGCTAAATTTTTTAGAAATATGTTTGCTAAAGTGCGGCAGTGTCTTTCATCAATACCAAATTGAAACTTTTACGATACAGATAAAAATTGTTTCATCAAAAATGATTGACAAAATTCTTCTGATAACTGCTCAAACAAAATAAAACAAAAAATGCACCACTGAACAATGTTATCAAAGGGAATAACAAGACCACCTCTATTCAGGTCATCAATATAGGCACCAAATTTTATATAATAAAATTTTGTATCAGTATAATCATAGCCATTTTTTCTTTGAACGTAACCAGCGATATATACAATTGAAAGCAATGATTCTGCTTGAACTTTATCTTCTAATTCTGGTAAGTTATCAAAAATCTCACATTCCTGCTCATTTAAACGTCGAAAACAATTATTACAGGAATGACCATTAAAACAATCATCAAAACACTGCATTTCTAATTGGAGAGAAAGTTTTGCATGTTGGATTCTAACTTTTTCTATGACAGACTGAGCAGTAATAAAATAGGTTCCTCCAGAACCCTGCCTAAGCTTGCTGAAAGCTTTCTCCAATGGATCGGTTGTGAACCACCCCAGGATAACATAGTCATTTCCACAATCCAAAAGATACCTTGCCATGTTAACTAAGCCCCTACATACATGAGAAATAGATTTAGAAGTATCTTTTGAAAGCTGCTTAACACGTTTAGGGCCTGACTTTTTCATTCTTTCAACCATATCTGCTACATCCAATAAGAATAACAGACTTTTATCTGTGTGTGATCTTATAACTGAACGGTCCTCATCTTTATAACGAATATCTGCTCCAACACCTTTCACATTACAAATTTTCCAAAACTTCACAAATATAGAAATAAACTTGATGGTGCCAATAACATCATTCTTTTTAATGGATGGATGATTTTTTAATGCTGCAATTGTTTCATCACAGAAAACTCGCAAACAAGTACTAACTTTCTGCCGCTCAATTGGTTTGGTGAGATGGAAATATCATTTAATTTGCTAAGCTTTAAAAGATTGCCAGACTCTAACTCATAAAGATTCTTTAAATCAGCCCATTTTGCTATATGTTTATTACCATCAAACTCAAAAACTAATTCTCCGTTTTCTTCAGTTAACCAATTATTACGAACACACTTCATAACATGAACAAAATCAAATAACAAAAATGTGTGCTCGTCATCTCCGCACCAAGGTTTTCCTTCAATTTTATTCATAATTTTGAAAAATCTTTGATTTACTCTATTTCCATCAGCAATAACCGATAACAATTTTGCATTGGGTTGATTGTTAATCATTTCAATAATTGGTTTGCATTGATTTAAAAGAAAATCAGAATCTAAGCAACTGATTGGAATCATTTTTATAAGAAACTCTGGTCCACGAAATAAACATTTTACCATTATAGCCAACATAGTTTTGGCAAGGACACCGGGTTGATCAGCAGAATACCCAAACAATGTACCTCCATGATAAGTTAATATAGATTTGATATAAACTTCATCAACCAACAATACACATTTACGCTGTGTATCTTCAATACTCATCAAAACATTTTTTAAAAATTCCATACTATCTTGTGATCCAACTTTTGAAGTGATTCTTGTCAAAGTTCTAATACTTGGTAATTTATAGTCATTGGAAATACGACTGTACAGTAACCTGGATATTGCAAAATATTCAAATGCACTAGTAATTATATCAGCAGAGTAAGTAAATTCACTAATTTTCTTTAGAAACATACTCTCCATATGTTCGAGTAATATTTTTTTTTTATGGCAAATATCTTCGTTTTTTAAATATCGAATAATCTCATCGAAGACAGACCAATACTTACAATAAGATGATGACTTACTTGATAGAAGAATAGGAATACTGCAAGATGATCCAAGGTGAAACGAAGTCAATGTTAAATCCCTATTAATAATAACCAAAAACTTTGCAATACCACATATAAATTCTTTTGACTGAACGTAAACAACATCATTATTATCATTTATGTTGTATACAATAAGATCATTATTCTGCAAAAGTCTCTCCTTGATGTTATCAAATCGAGAAAGATCATATTCTCTAAAACTATCTAGTTCATCTGATGATGTATTTCTTATAGTGAATGATGAAAGTTTTGTTGGTCTGGGTTTAGAAGGAGGTAAACTAAGACAGCTAGATGGTATGTTAGGAAAGACAGTCGGTGGTTCTGTAGGACTCTCTTTTGCACGATATGATGTAAATGATTTGCAATCTACAGGCCAGTGAAAACGACACACAACAGTGTACTTGTTAACAACCAGATTTTTCCTAGGAATAGCTTTTATCCATTTGTCTTTTTCGTATTCATCGCTAGGAAATCGATAAGTGGACACCTTTGTAGTTGATGACGCATAACCACTATTACAACATGGTACACAACATTTTCGAGGCATATTTGATAATTCTTTATTGAATAGTATTGAATTCTTATATTGAAATATATTGCACTTCTCATTAACATTTATCTAAAAGTGCGAAGTGTTCAATTAAAAAACGTAAGTTAGATTAGAAAACGGTACAAAGTCGCTAAAAATTTGTGTTTACGCCAATCGCTGTAGAGTATTACTATCGTAAAACAAAAATAATTAAATATCGTGGAAATCCAGCCATATTCAATCGGCCTCCAGTCAAAAAAAATTTCGGCGCGTTGTCAAGGCCTGTATTTCTAGATAGCCATGCTTAGAATACAAATCTTTTTTTTTTTTAAGTTGTAAATATGGCAAGTACTTATATGAATCTGTTCAAACATTAAACATCAAAATGTTAAAAATAGTTTATGTTTTGATTATTTAAAGTTTTACTTTGTTTATTGGTTTTGATTATTCCTTAAAAAACGATTTAAATATTTCGGATATTTTTCTCAAAAAAACTAGTCAGAATACTTTGTACACAACCTCAGCTAGTGTAGCAGCTTGTTGTCTAAGTTGCATAATTTTTGTTTATTAATTTATTATGCATGTAAAATCTAAAGAAGTTTGTTAGCCTACTATAGTTATGTTTTATTGCTATAGTATAACATACTTTATTGTATACATTTTTTCGCATATGGGGTAACTTTGAATAAGGTTCAAAGTAACCCCACTACATAAATAGTCAAAAATATGAAACAACCTAAAAAATTTCTTTGTCATACATGTATTAGATATAATATTATTATGAATAAAAATTAAAGTATCATTTGTATAAACAGTTAGTCACACATACATACACATTGTTTTTGTATTTGAACACACACAGACATAAATATTTATATACGTGTGTGTATAAACATAAACACATACACATATATAAACATATGTGTGTGTCTACATCGTAGACACACTCACATATATATAAATATATATATATATATATACATATATGTGTATATATATATATATATATATATATATATATATATATATATATATATACACATACATATATAAACATATATGTGTGTCTACATCGTAGACACACACTCACACATATAAATATATATATATATATATATATATATATATATATATATATATATATATATATATATATATATATACATGCATATATAAACATATGTGTGTGTGTCTACATCGTAGACACACACACGCACATATATATATATATATATTTATTTATATATATATATATATATATATATATATATATATATATATATATCTGTGTGTGTCTGTGTATCTAAATAATATTTTTGCAAAACACTAATAAATTTTAAATCTTGTATGAAAAATATGTCATGTAATATGTGTATGAACATTCAATATTGTGTTGAATTAGGTTTGTTGAAAGTACTGTTATTTATCTTTAAATTTGTTTTTGTTTAGCATTTCATAGCAGTACTATCCCAGGTTTATACAAAAAAAAAACTGACGTAAGGCAGTATATAAATTATACTGAGTGCCAGTTTTAAAATTTTTGTTAACAATAAACATTATAAGATGAAAGCATTAGATGTTCATTGGGTGCAAGTTACCACCTTGCATAATAGAGTTTAAAAACTTAATCCGAAAACACATGAAAAATCCATAGTATACAAATATACAAAAATGTGCTTCTAGTCAAATTGTCTCTCGATATGTTTATAAAGCTGACCATTTATGGAAAACAAGGGCCAAAAGTGGACCACTTAATGTACAATACAATTAAAGTCTGGACGGTTTGTTTCTATTCACTCTTTTGACTGGTTTGTTTTTGTTTTTTGTCAAATTGTAGGAGTTAAAGTTCCTATTAGCTATAATCTAAGCAATCTATACAATGAAAAGGTACTTGAATTTACTAAAGAAAATAGTATCATATTGCGAAGAAAACAGTATCTTGTTATATAACTGGTATCTCTACCCATTTATTGCAACCTCATGATGTTACATTGTATGGACCTCTTTAATAGTATTAGAGAAAAATACTTGATCAATCGAAAACCTCTTGTGCCAAAAAAAGAACAGACAATTACAAAAAATAAATCTCCTTTGTTCTTTCTTTGCTTATATACATTACATTTTTTCAGATCAAAAGGTAATCAGCAACTTAATAGCTTAGTGGTTTTGAAAGAAATATGGGATTTACCCATTAGGTATAAGTATAATCTTCAATCCTTTGCCAGATGGTAGTTGTAATTTTAGTAAGCCAAGCAGTAATTAGTTTACTTAACTATTGTTTTATGTTGATTTCAAGGAAAAATCAGGCTCAAAAGGAATGTTTTTTCAATCATTTAGTCACTGCTTTAATATTTGCATTTTATATCTCATTTTCTCATAACAATCCCAGTTCCCCAAAATTCCTTTTTTTTTCTTTACACACTCTTTTCAAATTTTTTTCCAGAATTTGATACTCATTAATCTTGATAATCTTTATGAACAAACAACCTGATCTTGCATGGTATCCATGGTACCTTTTTTTTTTTTTCAACATTTTTACTTCCAACAAGGCTGCAAGCAAGATAATGATTAATAGATTACAAAACAAGACTTAAAAGATTGCAAATTATATAAATTAGGATAACAAGATGAAGGAAGCGAATTCCAAAAGACTGATGCTCATGGAAAATAACTAGATAAATAAGCGTTCTTGGGGCACTTAAGAACACACACAGTAAAAGAACGAGACTTGGCACAAGAAGATGGCACAAGAGATCCTAGCTCTTTAGAGCAGAGCCAATTATAGAAAAGAGAAGCAACATGATGACGATATGATAAAGGGCTATGTTTATAATGTGTTTTTGCACCTTGTCTAAAAGAGAGAAAGCATTACTGGAAGATCCACTCCAGATATGGCAACAGTATTCCATACAAAGAAGAATTTGAGATTTATTGATATGAAAGATAGAATCCTTAGTAAGAAAGTGGCGAGCACAATAAAAAGATGCAACCTTAGCAGATACTAATTTTGTAATCGATTTGATTTGATCCAAGAAAGATTGGGAGTAAGAGTTAATCCTAGAAGATGAAGGGTAAATGACTCATTGAGTACATTACCGCTCATAAATATAGAAAGATCTAGATTATTGTGATAACAATAAGCTGAAAAAATTTGAGTTTTATCTGAGTTAAAGTTAACCTTCCACTAAGAGCCCCATGCTGTAGCAAAAGTGAGATCCTTTTTAAGCTCCAATACCCCTTCCAAGCAATCAGAGAGTGTCGGCTTCTTATCAAGACAAGAATAAATAGTAGTGTCATCAGCGAGCAATGCTACCTTAGGTGTGAGTGTTTCTGGAAGATTAAGTGTTTGTTAATTAAAGACTTGCTTATGATAGTTAGAAGACAAATGGGATGGTAGTTAGACAGTTCAGATTGCTCTCCAGAGTTTTTCGAAAATAGGGATAACAGATGCCACTTTCCAACAGGCTGGCAAACAAGACTCTGAAAAGCATGCATGAAATAGTTTTGAAAGTATAGACAACAGGACTGGAGAACACTTCGCAAGGCTATAACAGGTATGTTGTCCGGACCACAAGCTGTAGAAGAGTCTAAGCAGGAAATCACATTAGATACAATAATGTCACAAATCTACCTGATCATCTTGTCAGGGTTTTCAAAAATTCAGGGTTTTCAATTTTTTTGTTAAATTTTTATTTGCAATTTTTTAATAATAAGTTTAAAAGTCCTGACTTGAGTCCAAATAGGTTTCAGTAAAAGAAGAGAAAAATAATTTTTTTTTTTGTCATATTAAAAGTCTTTTATTATGACAAAAAATTTGTTAAGATAAGTTATATTAAGCTTGTTGTCAGGGCTTCATTATAAAAAATAAAATATCAATTAATGTACAATAGGCCGGGTGAATAAAAAAAAAGCAATTGCTTTTACTCAGCATTTTTGAAGTAATTGTTCAGCTTTACATGAATAAAAATTTTAGCTAACTCTCTAAAATTTTTATTCATGTAAAGCTAAGCAATTTACTCCCAAAACACTAAGTAATTGTTCAGCTTTACGTGAATAAAAAGTTCTAAAGTTTCCTTTTCATGAAAACTAGTGGAGTAGATATTTATTAATTTGTTAAAGAATTATTTTGTTTATTGCAAAAAAAACATTTTTTAAGGTATTTTTTTAGTGCATATTTTTATTAGATTTAAGTTTTTAACTTTTTATTTATAATAGACAGGAATGTATTTTTAAAATATTGATTTTTTAAACTAACAATAAGCATTTTGCTAAAAAAGTTGAAAATTATTAATTTAATTTTAATGACAAAAATCAATATTTTATATTGTATTAACTTTTTATATACTTATTTTTATATATTTATATGTAAATATATATTTATACATCTATCTTCTAAACATTTAATTTTTAGTAATTATGTCTGATGATTATTTATTTTATTTTGTCTGTTAGATTAGTTTAAACATTAAGTTTTCAAAGTTAAAAAATGTATATACATTAGGACAGTGCTAATCTAAATTAGCAGGAATAATGATATCAGTAAATGGATTTAATTATGAGGGGCATATCACTGATGATCTTATACTGTAATGACTATATGTGAGGACTCCGCTAAAAATTTTGCGACTCAGACTCCATGACTCCACAGCCCTGGTGTAAACCATCCCACCACCTTTTTATAATTCTCTCTATATAAAATGATTAGACGGATGGTATTTTTAATTTACCGAATACCATCCTGTTACTTTTTTTTTCCACTTCAAGCACTATATTTATATATATCTTATACTGCTGATTTAGGTGAGCAGTGTGACATCATACTGAAATAGCCTGCTGCCGGGGGCTTTTGTACATACATCGACTGACAAATAGCCTGACTTGCAGCAGAGTGCTGCTAAGTCGACTGAGGGTTTGGGATGGGGAAGCAGTCTTTTCATTAATTTTTCATTTTTTTGTTTTTTTCGTCTTTTTCTAAAAGAGCTGTATCGATTTAGATAAGCAAAAAAAGTGAGCAAATGCTAACATAAATAATCTACAGTAGATATATATGTATATATATATATATATATATATATATATATATATATATATATATATATATATATATATATATATATATATATATACAGGGCAGCCAGAAATAATTTTTATACCGCGTTTTTGCCGTACTGGGAATTTTTATTGTTGTTGTTCTAGAAAATGTTGGGAATTTCCTAGAAAAGGTCCTAAAAAACTCAAAAAACACTTTAAAAAAAAAAAAAGATCGTTGACTTTTGGGAATTTTAAGCCCATTGAAAATTTCGGATATATATATATATATATATATATATATATATATATACATATACATATACATATATATATATATATACATATATATATATATATATATATATATATATATATATATACATATATATATATATATATATATATATATATATATATATATATATATATATATATATATATATATATATATATATGTATATGTATTCTTGGATATTCTCGGCAACAACTTCTAGACATTGTTAAACATTACAAACCATCCCAACCAAAAAACAGCCAACAAATTAACACAAATAATACCATAACACTTCCGTGGGTTCCTAAATTAAGCCTTTTTATTAGACGTGAGTTTCAAAAAGTTGGCATAAAAACAGTTTTTTGTTTTGGAAGATCTTTATTGAACAAAATAAATTAAGCTACAACGAAACAGTTACCCGGTTGTTTGCAAACTTGAATGTACATGTGACGCTTTTCATATGGGTGAAACCAGTAAAAAGATAAAAACACGTATAGCTGAACACCAAAAAAACGTGACTATAGCAAACTGGAAAGCGCCTGGAATTGTCAAACATGCACGACATTGCAAAGTTATAATTAATTGGAATAATCCTAAAACACTTTCATTTATCCCAAATAATTATACTAGAAAGATCAGGGAGGCAATTGAAATAGACAGATTGCAATGTTGTTACCCAAAAAATAAAATTCTAAACTGAGACAATGGCAACCTAGTGATGACTCACCATTGGAAACCATTTTTTGTTTTTATTTAATTTTAATTTAAATAAACTTTTATAATATTACACAGGAATGGCATCATTATTATAAGCAACAAATTTTAGTTTGAAAATGGCTCCAGCTATATGAGCTGAAGTAACATTTAAAATTAAAAATTTTTTATAAGTTTAATAAATAGTATGTTACCATAATGATGTTTTTTCAATTTTATATACGTATATATGTGTATGTTTATATATATATATATATATATATATATATATATATATATATATATATATATATATATATATATATATATATATATATATATATATATGTATGTACATATATATATATATATATATATATATATATATATATATATATATATATATATATATATATATATATATATATATATATATATTAGGGTGGTGGTAAAAACAACTTTTTTTGAAAATGTCAGCTGACAACCCCTAAATGTGTTTTATATAATAAAATAATACTGGATTTAAAAATTTTTTGAATAAAAAATATTTTTACGGGTGCCACAAGGCCCTTATACATCAAACAGGTCCCTAATAATATAAAAAAAAAAGTTTTTCAAAAGTATGTCATGTTGGGTCTCAAATGATGCAAAAATATATAAAAATTTCAAAAATATGAATCATTTTATAATTAAATTTTTATTCTAGATTTTAGTAAACAAAAAGTTACGTTTTTTAACTAAAAATGAAAAATAGGGAATTTAACAAGATTTTTTTATTATAATTTTTTTTATCTATGTTTTTTTATAAAATGAATATTATTTTTGAAATTTGTATATGATTTTGCTTCGTTTGAGACCCAACATGACATACTTTTGAAAAACTTTTTTTTATATATTATTAGGGACCTGTTTGATGTATTATGGCCTTGTGGCACCCGTAAAAATATTTTTTATTCAAAAAATTTTTAAATATAGTATTATTTTATTATATAAAACACATTTAGGGGTTGTCAGCTGACATTTTCAAAATTTCAAAGTTGTTTTTAGCACCACCCTAATATATATGTATATATATATATATGTATATATATAAATATATATATATAAGTATATATATATATATGTATATGTATATATATAAATACATATATATATATTTTATAAATGTATATATATATATATATATATATATATATATATATATATATATATATATATATATATAAATATATATATATAAGTATATATATATATATATGTATATGTATATATATAAATACATATATATATATATATATGTATATATATATATGTATATGTATATATATTATATATATATATATATATATATATATATATATATATATATATATATATATATATATATATATATATATACATATACATTTATAAATGCAGCAATAGGCCCACACGGATAATGTCACAAAAAAATAGGAAGGCTTCAGTACATACAACAACTATCAAATAGCCTGACCCAAAACGGAGTGCTGCTATATCGACTGAGGGTTTGACATTTGGTAGCAATCTTTTTTTTCATTATTCTTTGTTTTTTTCTTCTTTTTCTGAAATATTAAAGCACACTTTTAAATGTTTAGAGTGCAAAAATAATATTAGAAAATTGCGATTTAACCTTTAAATTGAGTATTGTATAGCATATATATATATATATATATATATATATATATATATATATATATATATATATATATATATATATATATATATATATATATATATATATATATATGTAAAGTTTTTTGAAAAAATATTTAATTGTTTTTTATTTTAATATATATTATTCAATATTTTGCTGATCTATTGTGATCAGTGTCATCAAATATAAAAAAAATCGTTACAAAGAAAATCGTTATGATAAAAACAAACCTTTCAAAAGATAATGTCAAAAAGAGCATGAAAAAATACAAAATAATATTAAATGTTGATGTCAGATAATAAAAAATTGCCCCCAAGGTTTTATTGTGGCGTTATCACCATTCCTATTAAGAACATTTTCGCTACTTCCTAACGCTTGTCAAACTTTAACTTTGTTTATGTCCAGGTTTCTCAAATTTTCCGAATATGATTTTCTAGAGCTACTGATATGGTTTTCGGGTTTAACCAGTCAAAGGTTTTTTATTATTTTTCTGGTGCTCAATACATCTTAATATAGTTTTCTTTTTGGTTTCATTAATGTATATAGAGTTGCACAAACATTTTATTTGATAGATGCCTGGGTTTGTATTTGGAGGAAGTTTCGTTTTATTGTTACATAATATATTGTTTAAATTTGGAGTTGATGTAAATATAACTTTTATGTTTTTTAAATTCTTTTCTAAGTTTGGGACAAGCATATATATTTATAGGGCATTTCCATTTCTGTGCGTGATTTTTTATTTTTCTTTGTTTTAGCAATTAAAACCTGCTCCTTAAAGCAATATGCTTGCTACTATGATTTTCTTAAAAAAAATTTATAGCAAAAATATTTTTATCATGTTTTAGGTTACCTGAATAAGTTAAATATATATGTTTTGATCATTTTATTTTTTTTGCATAATAATATTGCTACAGTTTGAAAATAAACAACAGTTTTCAAAATGCTATACTTTAGCTAGAAATAATTGATGACTGCCATTTCTCATCAAAAATATATTAAATATGAGTCATAGAAGTATAATATTTCACTTAAAATACTCACAAGCAATTTATTTTGTTAAAAATATCTACATTAAATTAACAAATTTGCTAATCTGTACGTGACTTCCGTGTGTGATCATTCATGAACTGCATTTAAACGATTGGTGTGACTCCATGATACATAGTGCAATCCTGTAACTTTCTTAGAAGCTTATCTAATGTTTAAAAAATTTTTTTAAAAAGTATATATAACGCTGAAACTTATATTTTCCTAGAAATTAAAGTTTATTTATCTAGTAACTAAAATTTGAGTTTTTCTGTTCTGTGCGTGATTCAGCTTCAAACTTTATTTATTCTTTGTTAACATTACTAATGTAAACCATATTTTTACAAAATATTTATATAGGTTAGAATTAAATGAGAGCAAATTGGAGATCGCCAGGTTTGTTATTATGAAGATAATAGACAAAACATATACGAGTTTCCGTGCATGATTTTTTGGAAATGCTATATATATATATATATATATATATATATATATATATATATATATATATATATATATATATATATATATATATAAATATATAGTTCTATAGTTTGTTGCATTTGGCAAGCACGGAAAGAAAAAAATGATTCCTACGCCAACACATACGTCACTTTTAATTACTTTTGATTTTCGTCCAACATTTGCGTGTTGGACGAAAGTCAAAACCATTAATTTAATTACAAATTAATCGTTTTTTAAAAAAATCACAAAATCGCAAATTTAATTGACCAGAATGTTTTTAAAAACATTCTGAATGTTTTTAACAATAATAAACAATGTTTTTATTTTTATTATTTTTAATAAAATGTTTTTATTTTTAATTTTTTTAATAAAATGTTTTTATTTTTATTATTATTACTGTAAATCATGCGCAGAGTGTTGCTACATTGACTTTCTTATAGCCTGACTCGGTAGGGAGTACTGCTACATCGACTAACAAATAGCCTGATTCGCAAAGGAGTGCTTCTATATCGACTGACAAATAGCCTGACTCGCAGCAGAGTGCTGCTACATCTACTATCTTTTAGCCTGACCCGCAAGGGAGTGCTGCTACATCGACTAAGGGTTTGGTTGGGGCAGGAAGTCCATCAATTGATAAAAAAAAATTCCGGTCTTGCATTTTAATTTTTACTTTTTGTCAACAAAATATGGAAAAAACTTTCTGACAACATATAAGAGTTCTATATATATATATATATATATATATATATATATATATATATATATATATATATATATATATATATATATATGTATGTATATAGATATGTATATATGTATATAGATATATATATATACATATATATAAATATATATATACATAAATAGATAGATAGATAGATATAGATAGATATTTATATATGTAGATGTTATTAACAGTGCATATAACTATATAGTTTTTTCATATAGAGTTACCAAGTGGTTTCCCGATTATTAAAACACACCCTGTAGATATACGCCAACCTGAAAGAAAAATTATTGATTTTAACTGTGTGGTTTCTGGTAAACAACCACTGCAAGTAGTATGGTTTCACAACAGGATCCCAATTACTTGCAACAATAACCATCATGTATGTACATACAATTCATTGGAAAGTAGTGATTTATTTATATCAAACTTGAGCCTTCGCAATGTATCAAACTCTCACACTGGATTTTACCAATGCGTTGCTTTTAACGAATATGGACAAGCGGTATCCTATCAAGCTATGTTTACTGTGGCTCCCAAAAGAATCAGGAAAGTAAGTTAATTATTTTTTAAATTTAATTAAATCAAATAAGAGATTAAGATCAATTTAAACAAAACAAACAAATGTCATCAAATGAGTGCAAATCTAAAAGACAAAAAAAAATGTATGAGTGCAAATCAAAAAGATCCTAAGGCCGCTTTTTGAAAAAAATTAAGACCACAGGGACCACATTTAAAGCTTTTAGTCATTTTAATAATAATTTTTAAGCCTATACATGACACAAGAATATAGTATAACCATAACTTTATTTGTGTTATTTTTGTTAGGGCCTTAATCTCATGTATTTAGAAAAAAAAAAATTTAAAAAAACTATATTTTTGTTAATAAAATTTCAAACAAAAAATTAAGTTAAAGATTTATTTTAAAGTCAAGTAAAAGTTGTGAAAGTTGATTCCTTGTGTGAAAATTACAAAATAACAAATAATCATGTGGAATAAGATCAAATAAAAGTCAGAACATAGAAATGTTACAAATGATAGATAAACCTATGGTCGGCCTTGTAATGAATAAAAAATGTGGTGTGTGATGTCATTAAATTTTATATTTGCATTTCCTATTTAACAACATTTACTTTTTAAAACTACTGCAATTCACACCAAAATTACCTTCAAAAACATTTAAGTTGAGAATTAACTAAAAAAGTTATGCAATTTTGTTATGTAGAAATGATATGAGATATTTATTTTGCTTGTGATTATTTAAAATATAAAATAGTTCATTTTTTCTTTCAAAGAGACTCCCAAAAGCCAAGACAAATATTTATTTTGTAAATAAACATTAGAAAAGTTCTTAGTTAATTAAAATAACAAAAACAAATTATTTATTGAGATATTATATTTATTGAGATATATATAACAAAAAACATTTGTTTTTTATGTTTTTGGTTGAGAGGTTAGAATTAACTTCACGAATCTGCATAGTTTTTTCAGTTGTAAAAATATCTGGTTCGAATAATAAACATACTTACAGGCGTGGTCAGGAACGGCGTGTTATTTATATGTCCATTATATGTCAACACAAATAATAGTTTGTTCTGATGATTTGACCACAGCTAATAACATTTCATAAATGCACTGTTTAAAATATATTTTTGATTATACCTTACTTTTATCTATTAATGTTTTTATATTAGCAAATAACTCTTATATAAAGTAACAATTTACTGATAATGATTTTTGTGTTAAGTATCAAATAAAGTATATAATTTTTAAAATTTACAGTATATAAATTAAATAAGTAAGCATTTTTTATAAAAAACGGTACTAAAAAAATTAATTTTGTTTTTATAAATGACGACTTTCTTGGACAAAGATAGTCTCTTCAGCAGGGATGCAGAGTCCCAAAAAGGGCTCTGGATTTGAAAGTCAAAAAAAGATTTTTTCTACCCAGTTTTTGGTATCCAGGTGCTCTAAAAATATAAATAAGCTTATGGACTACTTTTGGGATAAAATTAAGAATTTTAGGTTAAAGAAACAATCAATTTTTATACTTTTGGAGCCTTTGTATAATAACAGCAAGAACTCCAGGACTTTGGGCTAAACAACAAGTTCCAAGTCATTTAATCTTGTGAGTTTTTTCAACATTGCAGATCATACTAATATTTTTAGAGAATTTTCCTGGATACTAGAGACCAAGAAAGTATAATATTATAAATATTAATAGAGATATAAAGCTGGAGTATTTTCGGGACTCTACATCACTGCTCTTCAATGAACTTTTTTCAAGTATCATTAAAATTTATCCACTTCAAGAGATAAAAAAATAATTTGTTGATAAAAATTTACATATGTTTTTGAAATTCACCACAGTTAAATATTTTTCACAATCTGTAATGTTTTTATATTAATGAAAAACGCTTAAATGAAATAAGAAAACAATGCTAATGGTTTTTTATACTAAGTGTTAATGAATATTATATAAATTTTTTTTTTATTCATATAATTTTTTATGGTTTATGTTAATCTTTAAAAATTATATATACAAATAAAAAAAAAAACAATGTATAAGTGTATGTTTGAACAAAGCATGAAATGGTTTTAAAAAGAGGTAATTTATTATCTATTTTAATTGCGTAATTATTTAATAGTATGTATTTTCATAGAAACTTACTATTTCTTAATTAGTAAAAAAAAAAAAAGACATGATTTAAATTATTTTTAATAATAATTAGAAAATATTATTTGCATGGTCATATATTATTGGCCAAATATGGGGTGCGATCCTATGCCTACCTGACCTTACTGCACTTATATAGATTGGGTTTTCCCTTTTTATAAAAAAACGTTTACACTATATAAAGCTTTTAGTTCAACTGTAGACTTTTGACGGAATAAAAATATTTTTTTGACTTTTGACGGAATAAAAATTAAATAAAGATTACAACTTTCATACTTATTTTTATTTCAATTAAAATATTTTGTTTTCATTTACTGTGAAATCAAATGAATCAGTGTTTTTAAAAGGGCTGATTTGCTCAAAACCCGTTTTTTGAGAAAACTAAAAAAAACTCTTTATATCTTCTTATTTTAAACATACAGAATTTGTGTAATATTTTTTTAAAATATGTATGCAAGAGTAACATCTTAGTACACTTTGATATTTGTTATAACATTCCGTTTGTTAATAATTAAAATACGAAATTTCGAAAAATTGGGCATTTAAAAAAAAAAAATAATATTTTTATTTTATTTTTTATACTTCACCTCCCCAAAGCCGAGAAGGCCACTACAGATGAGGAGGCTACTTGTGGTTATCACCCTCTCTCAACTCTATAACTCCGAAACACGAACCTTGACGAACAAGGCCGCTGCGCGGAGAAACAAGTTGAATTTAGGAAGGAAAACAAATTAAAACTCTTTAAGAACTACAACTATGCACTTTAAAACAATGTTTAAACATGACAGTAATAAATATAATATATATATATATATATATATATATATATATATATATATATATATATATATATATATATATATATATATATATATATATATGAATTAATATCTAAAATAGCTATCAGTAAGCATTAAGTTTTGGCATATTAGTCTAGTTCTTCCTCAAAGTCACTTTCAGAGAGATTCTCACATTTATTAGTTGGCCAGGAGTACAGCTCGTTATAAAACTCGTTGAATTCTTCAAGAATAAATTCTTTTAATTTGTTAAGGTCTTCCACCTTGGCTTTTTTCAGTGTAACTTTGCCATTTGGATAAGCTAAACTATCCACTTGTGGTACAGTACCCTTGTGTTTGGACATAAAAAAGTATGACAGACCAAACCATTAATATTGGTGAATGGCTTTTTTTATCATGCTCATATACAAAATGAAACAAATTACTAATAGAAAAATAAACCTTCTTTTCTTATGGGGTATTTTTACTTTTGGTTTGTGAAGAAATGCAAGATTTTTTGTAATATTTCGGGCTCCAAGTTTTAAAATTCAAAAATTCAGTTGCATCTACTATTTCTTCCATTGTAAACTTTTATGATCTGGAGCCGCGAATAATAAGCTCAGTGAGTTGATGCATGTGATAAAGATGGTCATATGTTTTTAAAACACTTGAAATTATACCTAAGTCCCTATTGCAAGGGAGAAAACTATACCCTATCATTGGGAAGAACTGTTCCACTTTATCAAACCTACCACTGTCAGTTAAGTATAAACAAAAATGTGATAGGGTTTAATTTTTCTTTTGTCTACTACAGTTGTCACTAAACAAATGTAATTTATTATACTTTGGTGGAACTGAGACCAAATAATCATTTAAAAAAGTTGCAACTTCATTAGGTCTTTTTTTTCCTTGACCTTCATTGTATATATATATACATGACTTTTTTTATCTTTGATGTTATGTATAGAAAAAACATTGGTGATATTTTTTATAATATTAGTAGAATTTCATGTAAACATAAGTTTAAAATGATTTAAATAAATTACATATAAATGTATATATACTAGCAGAAAGCAACCTGTAATACAGGTTATGGTCGGTCTGTTACATAATTAATTTATAGTGGCTGTTTTCCACAATTTAAAGTTGTGAAACCTTAACTAATACCCTTTTAGAAAAATGCCTTCAAGTTGAAAAAATATCAACTAAATTCTTGTAATATTTTTTATAACATAAACTTTAATTAGTTGTTAAGATTAATATGAACTTAACTTATATTATACAGGAGTTATTAATTTTTTGGTATCCCCTTGATTAGTTTTTCTTTAAAAAAGAAAATCTTAAAAACTATAAATGCACACAAAATAAATAAATTTATTAAAAATAACTAAGTTTATTATAAATAACTAAGCAATTGAGTACAAATACGTTTCAAACAAAAAAAATTTAATTTACAATCAAACATGTGTGTAACAAATTTAAAAAAATATGTAAACTTAGATCTTTTATATTGCATTAATGCATCATATGACAAACCTAAAATAAAAATTGTAGCAGATAAGTAGACATAAAAGAAAAGAAAAAAACAAACAAAGTGGAAAACAATTTACCTGCTTTTGGTAACCTGTTGTCATACTTCAGTTGAACAATTAAAAAACAATTAAAATTTTAATTAAAAAAGACCAAAGCAAATCAAATATACAACATAATATATTATAAAAAAAAAAAATTAAAAAAAAAAAAATCACCGAAGAAAAAGTGGCAACAAAAAAGTTATAAATATCTTCACTGATATAAGACATTTACAACCTTTTGGTTGCTGTTTTTTCTTTGGTATCTCCCAACACCCCGGTATGGATGAGCCCTCCATTTGAAGGAGGGCTTATCCATACCGCCATTACTACATTAATTATTGAAGGACCTCTCAGAGAGAGGCCCTGGGTGTTGGGAGCAATAATTTCTGTAGTGCTCAAATGTTAACAAATCTAGAATTACAAAAGTTCTCAAATGTTAACGAATCTAAAATGACAAATAAAAGAATATAATTAAAGTTATAAATATTTGCAAATTTTTTTAGTCAAAATATAAAGCATAACCTCACCATTTTCAAAGGTAACAGAAGATGATACTAAAGATATTTAAAAAAAAAAAAGAGAGTAAATTAAAAAGGGTTAAACATGAAAAATTTTATTTTAATAAAAATATGAGTAAAATGCAAAAAGTTAAAAAATGTCATATTTATTAAATAATTCTTTCACTTATTGCACATATTTGTCCATACAAAATATATAAAATATGAAACACAACCCTATCAGTTCTGCTTCTACCAGACACTAAAGATAAAAAAATATACCTCAAAATAATCGATAAAATAATATTTACATATAAATAAATATATAATTATAATTTTTTTACCTATTCCCCTCATTTTCTCCATAAAGTTGCCTAAAGTAAGAAAAAAGATAACTGAAGCTAAAACTAACTAAAAATAAACTAAACCAAAACTATAAACTAAAATAAACTTTAAATCATAATATCTGTACCTCAGAAGACAAAGGTCGGTTGCCCAGTTTTTTGTGAATATGAGTTATATTTGAGACCTTTTTAGTTTTTTCAGTATCTACACAGATACTGTGTGTAAAGACTGTTGTCCTATAACAATGTGAAACAAAATTAGGTCAATATAAAAGGTCTGGTGTCCCCACAATGTTCAAAGGAAAAACGTCTGTTGTCCAGAAATGACTTTTCACTTTTTTTATTTAACTTTTTATTTTTATTTTTGTCAAAAAAAATATTTCATGTGCCTTAAGACAAATTAAGTAAAACACGAAAAAAATTACATAAATTTAACCATCAAGATTAAGCCAATAAAGACTAATTATTTTACTATTTCCTCTCTCCTAAACAATTTCTAAAATGTGACAACCGACTTTTGACTTCTGAGGTACAGATATAAATGCTTCATTTATTTAACTATACTAATCATATAATTTATACTTAGTTTTTGTTCTGCTCTAACAGTCTACAACCTTATCAATAAACTATAATTATTTTCTACAACTCAGTGTAATTATACATAGATATATTTTTTAAGTAATTGAAAAATTTTTAAAATTATAATATATAAGATTTTAAAAACCTGAAAGTTTAAACCTATTTCAAAGAAAACAGTAATATTAAAAAGTATTTTTATTCCTTTTTTAAAAGTAAAAATGCTTTTTACCTTACTTTCTCCAATAATACTGTCGTCATCTAAACAGAAAACCAAACAAATATTCAAGTGGATTCTTTCTTAAATCTTCTTTAATTACTTCATTACTAAAACTAACAGCACACAAACAAAACTGCATTTGTTTTTGGCATTACATTATTACAAATTACTTACGATTAGCATATTCAATTAATTAAATTATGATTAGCAGTTTTAATCAATGCTAAAATTCAATATTATATTTTTTGTATGTGTCTAACTCATTACGCAACTAATTAGTTTATTTACTAATATGTGCAGTAAACACATCTGGACATAAGAGCCAACTTGTCTCAACTCCATTTTTTGTGAATGAGTTAAGTACAAATTTGATATTTATGTTGCATATTCCGTCTGGGCCTTCTAATAGTTATTCATTATGGTTTAACAGGAAACCACAATCTTAAATCCATTTTATGAGCCAAAAAATCTTAAAATAGTTTTTTTACTTTACTATTACATTTATACTTACAAAATACTATCACATTTTGCTACCAAAAATGTTTTAAATTGGCATTTAAGGGTTATGTAATGCTCATAGTTTTTAACGTGACATAATTTCATGTTTGCAAACCAAGCTGACCGGACCTGGGTCTTGTTAAGTCTGCTCAACACTGGCCATTTCTATATTATTTGTATGGTCTCTTTATTTCAATAATTTTTAGTAAACGGTAATTTGCTATAATAATTTGCTACCATTTCCTAAAAATTCCTTTTGTTATTCAAAATTTAATTTTCTTAAATATTTTGACACTAATAAAGAGGTCCCTCCCCTCTTTTTGCTTTAATGATGGCCAGGTGAGTAGAGTTATTTTTATTTAGAGAAATCAAGTTTTTGATGAAGACCTTTTACCAAAATAATAAAATGTAAAACAATGATTTACATAGATAAGAATTTTTTATTTTTTTCCTCAAAAGTGTTGCAAATGCAGACTAAGCTTATTAATTAGTTAGATTTAATAAAACCTGTAATAACTAATTAATTAGTGTTAATTAATTAGTTAAACATTTAATAAAACTTAAGTAACTCGATATTTGACAAATGCGCAAAACTACAATATTCTCCATGTTTTTAAAGGTTTTTAGTTTGTTTTTAGTTATGACCTCCCGTTTAAAAAGATCCCCTAAGATGTGTACAACAAATTATTAGGCATAAAATAGAGAAAGGTAAAAAAAAAGTTGAACTAATTGCATATATTTATATCTTTATAACTAAAAAAAATTTACAATAAAAGGAAATCAGGTTTTTTTTTATAAATCGTATAAATGCATCATATCGTAAATCTAAAATAAAAAAGTAATGAAATTATGATATCATAATTACAAAAAAAAAATACATCACATAAAAATTGAAAATTGATTTACCTATTTATAGTAACCTATTTTGATATTGCAGTTAATATAAACATTTATAGAAAGTGTAACTATAAAATCTGTTTTAAAGTACAAAAGAATTAACAATACTAAAAAAAATTATATCTAGCATTTTGTCAATTATTAATTTCAACTCGCCTAAGCCTATCTCTTTCATTTCTGTGACGATTAACTTGCCTATTAACATTTCCATTTTTTTAAACTAATATCTGCTTCTATCCTAATATCATCCATTTAATAAACTTCACTTTTAATAGAAAGTAAAAAGTTTAAGTAAAAAATCTTTAAAGAATCTTGAAGATTGTGATCTTTTCTATATAATTGATCTTTTCTATATAATTTTTCTACTCTAAATAGTTCACACAAATAATTTTTAATAATAAGACACTGTCATTTAAAATAAATTATACAATAATCTTATGATTTTAAAAAAAAAAACATCAGCTAGGAGATGTTTAAACAAAAAATTAACTTGTAAATTTTTTTATTTAGATTTAAAAAAATTAATTTAAATAAATAAATCAGCAAATAATTCTAATAATAAACATACTGCTAATACAGAAAAATTAAAAAAAAACGTTGTAAACCCTTTTTTGCAAACTTAAATATTATTTCTTTAAAAAAAATTTTACAAAAAAAAATTCACAAAACTTTACATTATTTTGTTCTTCTATACCACATAAATACATCACCTGATAAATCTAAAATAAAAATGTAACGAATGAGTAAATAAATAAGAAAAAGATTGCATCGAAAAATGAAAATCATGTACCTTATAGAGAAAAGCTGTTGTGATTTACCAGAGTAGTTGTTGTTAAATATTATTATTTCATGTTAGCATTTAGAAAATAATTTATGCTGGTAAATCATGATTCCAAAATGTTTATAGCAAAATCAGAGAGTATACTAAAGTATACTCTCTGATTTTAATTGTTTAAATATTTTTGTGGTTCATTCTTGAAATTGCTTAAATGGAATGATTTTTTTTGAAAGTTGCGCACCGAAGTCCTGCACCAAGCTAAATGTTAAAAAGCAACAGGTATTCAAAATTGCAATGTGCTAAAAGATTTGGGATAAAAAACATACAGGAGTAGAAAGGTAATACCAAACAGTTAATGCAATGTAAAAAATGTGTAGATGGCATGCCATAATTGAAGCTTAAAAATTATGTATATATGTATGTGTGCCGCACTTAGAAAATACATTAAGAGGGTATAAGAATGTATGAATGTAAGGTAAATTTATAGAATGTGAAGAGATGTGTATAATTTAAATGCATGCCATAGAAAGATTTTTATGCACAAAAAAAATAAATGGTTACAAAGCAAATATACAAGCAATGGATTTAAAAGTAAAACAATGAAAAGTTAAAAGGTGCTAGAATTTGAACCACAGCCATTCTGTGTATGAAAAAAACACCTTATTCAAATAAGCTAATTGTGTGTATACTGATGAAACAAATAAATTTAATTATATAATTAAAAGGGTAAAAATTAATGTAGAAAGTAAAGCCTATGAGGTATATATATATGCATATATTAACAAACCAACATATGAGTGTATATAAACATATAAGTATGCATTACATAGACGTATTCACATAGGGACATAATATACTTGTTACCTTAAAACAATACAAATATATTTTACAAACAGATAGCAATTTATATTTACCTTACCCAATTTTGTTGCTGAAAATGAAAACCACCCTAAAAAAACAAAAATAAAAACAGTACACAAATTATTTAAATTATTAATTAGTTTTAATTTTTTTTTTCCATTTAAATTTGTTAATTTTCTATTTTGATTTTTGAACAAATTATTGAAACGCTTAATATAATAAAACTTGCAAACAACCGTGACCAAGTTGTTTTAAATTTACTTAGACTTGATATTTAATCATTCATGAATATATTTTTTAGTGATTTCTTAGTTGTAAGGTTTATAAATGTGTTTTGGAACTTAAGTTTTATGACTTTTTTATTTAGACAACACTTAATCATAAGTTAAAGCCTGGTATGTATTTTTATTGCTTAATTCATACCTTTACAATTTGTATGTATTACAATCATATACATTTAAGTATACTTTGTTTAATTACACTTATATTATTAGCATAGACGTTTAAATATACTTTGTTAATTATACTTATATTAAAAGCATATTACAATCATAGACATGCATTTTATTTATTTTTACTCTGGTATGCTTAAAACATGGGGGGAAGGTGGTAAAAGGTGGTGTAAATTTTCTTAAATCTTATTTCAATGTATAACTGGTCTATAATCAAAATTTCGTAAATCTAAATTATTACTTTTTATAGGACATCCACAAAACAATTTAATTCTAGTGTGGCTTCCTGTCAAATACATATTTTTTAACAGCTGTTTCATCATAATTTCAATAAAATTATATACATTCCTTAAAAATCTTTTTAAGGTTTCAATAGAGTAACAGTAGCAGATTTACAAAATAAACTTATTGATCAAATAAAATTAAGTTTTAAAATTTGAGGTTAAAACAGAGTCCTTAAAACAGAGTTTTAAAGACTCTGTTTTAACCTAAAATTTTAAAACTTAATTTTATTTGATCAATAAGTTTATTTTGTAAATCTGCTACTGTTACTCTATTGAAACTGGTCATTCAAGAGATACTCATAGCCTCATGTGATCGTATTGATTGACTAGGATGATGTTTTATGAATGACAAAAACCAATTAGTTCCTGTAGACTTCCATTCCTTTCATTTTTGTGGATACTTTTATACAATTTCTCTCTGGACATTTAAAAGCTAAATATCTTGTAGACAATTCTTAGACAATGGAACATTCCTGAGCGTTTATAGCAATATTCAGCTTCCATAAACAGAGAAAAAACTTGGCTTCTTAAAATTAGTTGTTACATCAACAATTATTCAATCAATATTCTGATGTTTAGTCTTTTTGATTTGGTTTTATGAATTATTTCATAAAGAATTAATCTACGAGGGAATTATGGTGTTGCAATCATTAATGATTGTGCAAATAAAAATTTCCAAAACTTTATTTTTTTGTCCATAGGGAATTGTTATTTAGCAATCATTACATAAACATCGAAGGAGAATTTGAAGGTGTATTGAAAAATCAAGGGAATTGTTTCAAACTCATTTATAGATTACAAATACTTACATTTCCAAATGTCCACAGGTAACCTTTTGAATTAATAAGAAACACAAAATACTGAAAAGAATTCTCTTAAACAAAAGCACTTCTTCTTTTTTTATAAAAAAAAAAAAAAGTTTTTAATTTCCTTTTGCTTATAATAGTCTATTATAATTATTAAATATATAATAATTATCTATAATAATATTAATTATATATGGAGAGATTATATATGGACTTATTATATATGGAGATTATATATGGACTAATTATATATGGAGAGATTATATATGGACTTATATTTTACAAAAAAAACTTCTATTATAATCTATGATAGAGAGTTCAATATTTTACGTAATGAATTAGTTAGCCTACGATTAGAAAAAAACTTCTTTAATAAAAATTGCCAAACTAAATTTTACATTCAACATTTTACTATTTTACATTTCTTCAAAACTAAATTTAAAATTTTAAAATCATATTTAATTTGAGTCTTAAATTAAAAAATTTTTTTTGAAACAATTCGCTTCTTTAAAAAATTCTTAGTAACAAATAAGTAGCCTCTTTGTCTGCAGTGACCTTCTTGATCTTGAGGAGGTGAATTAACAAAAAAAGTTGCAGTTAAATGCTTTTTTTACGACCTAATTTTTTATGAATAAACGTCACATAAATGAAGTTAGAAGATAATTTTTAAATATTCCAAAAAAAAAAGTTTTCGATTAACTGTAATGCGATGTTTAATTTTACAAAAAAGTGAACGCTTTCAAAACTTACAAAATAAGCAAGCTGCGTAATGTTTCTTAACAAGGCCTTTTTTTTTTTTGGCTGATCTAGTTCTATTGCTTAATCTCTAAATTTGTAAAAAAAATAAAAAAGTTGTAAAAAAATAAAAATAAAATAGTATTTTTGTTTAAAAACTTTTTAGATTTTATTTAAGAAGTATTTTATAAAAAACATTTAAACACTCGTACAATTTTCTTATGTTCTAATTAATAATAGAAAAGCAGAAAACAAACTTTGACACTGTGACTTTAAAAATATAGTGGTACCGGTGGGCGACCACGAGTGTACACCTCTGGTCTACTGACATATCAACTATAGACAACATTGTCTATATCAACTATCTACTATAGACAATGTTGTCTATGGTAGTCTGTTCTCTTCCTGTGTCTGAAGTCTTTCCTAATATTTTATCATTCTTTAAGTTCGTTTCTCTTCTTGTTTACGCTTTGTTTATTTTTAATTATCTCTTTATATTAGTTTGGTTTTTTCATCACATTTTTTAAATGTGCCAACTTATCAAAATATGCAAAAAAATGTGTCCAAGTTGTTAAAGAAAAGTTATGTGCATAGACATATAAAGACATGTAACTGCACGCCTTTTCTGAAAAGGCTTGGTACTGAAACTGAATGCTTTTTCAGTAAAGCGTTATCAACAATGTTTCATGTGCAGCTAAGTTCATGTTTATTGACAAATAAAAAAAAGCAGGAAAAAAAAATTTAACACATCTTCTAGAGTATATTTCAGAGTGTATTTTTTTTATATCTTTAATTTGTTTATAAAAACTTATTCAAGTTCATCCCCTGCTTTTATTTGTTTATAGTAGATTACAATGAATATCAGTCTGTTTGTGTTTCTTTATAATAATATTTTTTTATTTAAATTTTATTAATAACTTCTTAATGATTATTAAATTATTAAATCGTATAGCACATTGTAACGGCTATATAAATGATTCAGTGGCTCATGATGTTTACAGGATACACATCACTCTTAGAATTTGCTGTGAAGGTCATAAAACTCCTTATCCAAATTTGCAATGGTCTAATCCTTCTTGTAAGTAAAAGTTTTAAGACTTTTTTAATTTATTCCAAATAAACTAAGAGTTACACATATGTAAGAGCTAAGAGTTATATGTATATGTATATATATATATATATCTCTAGATATATATATATATATATATATATATATATATATATATATTTAAACAACTTTAAAAAGTATTCTACACAATAGAGTGCTCAATGTTCTTAAAAGAACAGAGCAATTACATATTATATATATAATATATAATTATAATTATATATATATATGTATATAATTATATATATTTATATAATATAATTAATATATAATTATATATAATTATATATATATATACATATATATATATATATATATATATATATATATATATGTATATATATATATATATATATATATATATATATATATATATATATATATATATGTATATACATATATATATATATATATACATATATATATATATACATATATATATATATATATATATATATATATATATATATATATATATATATATATATATATACACACATATATATATATACATATATATATATACACATATATATATATATATATATATGTATATATATATATATATATATATATATATATATATATATATATATATATATATATATTTGGACCTTGGCAAGAGTAAATGAGTGCAAGAGCAGAGAAAAACTCTCCTAAAAAGAACATGGTGAGCTATGCGAGCTGCGCCTCTAAATAGTCTTATGAGAACTTTTAGTTTTTGCACAAGCTATCTGTTTATTCATTATAAATAAATTCAAATAAATTGCTTATTAAATACAAAATTCTGTTTCATACTTGCTACAATTTTACAATATGTAATGTTAATGTTTTAAGAATATATAAATGACAATCATCATTTATTGCGCCATGAAAAAATTCTTTAGATAATCGCTGTTTTCAGGTTTTCACACAAGCTATCTATTTTTAGGTTTTCACACAAGCTATCCATTTTTAGTTTTTCACACAAACTATCCATTTACTTATTAACAGCATTACTTAATTGATAAAAAATTTGACAAAGAGCTATAAATGTTTTTACTGCTTATAAAAAATGTTTTATATTTTCTTATTGTAATAGAATTCAGACATTTTAAGAAAATATTACAATTAAAAATTCCACAATAAAAGTGAATAATATATTAAAGTAATTAATATTTAAAATATATAATTTATTACATAAAATAAAAATTATTATGCAATAGCTTAGAGTGCAATAACTTTATAGTTTATTAGTTAAATAATTTTATATTTTATCAATTTAAATTAGATTGTAATAATTTTATATTTATCACTCAGCCCAATCTAATCAAAAGCATTTGCATTCAATCAGGGCACTATTTAAATTTTTTTTGCGACTGTGTCTTTTAAAAAAGCATTATAATTAATTATGCAATTAATTTTTTTTATAAAAGTGACTTGGTGTTTTTCATTTCATCAAGAGAAAAATTATATTTTTGCGAGAGCCGTAAATTGTACCCATAAACCATTTAGGGGAGTGATAGAGAGAGCAAGAGCTAATGCTCTTGCTTCCCGCCGAGGCCTGTATATATATATATACATGTATATATATATACATGTATATATATATATACATGTATATATATATATACATGTATAGATATATATATTTGTTTAGATATATTCATGTATATATATATACATGTATATATATATATATATATATATATATATATATTATATATATATATATATATATATATATATATATATATATATATATATATATATATATATATATATATATATATATGCATACATACATGTATTATTTAATAATCAGTTTTTAATTGCAGTTGGGAATAATACAGTGAAGAGTTTGGTACTTGGTATATTTCCTATATTTGGTCATTATGGATGCTTCTTATTAGACAAAGTAAAAATGTTTATAAATTTATTTATTACCAAATGTTAATATATTTACAAAATAATTAATAATATAAAAAATTTTTGTGTTGTTTTTTTTAAGAGAGAGATTTCCAAAGCTTTATATATAGTGCTTTTGGTATAAATTTTGAAGGGCCTAAAGAGCATTTTGTTACAACTTTAGTTGGCAGGATTGAGACAACTGCATAGTTTATTGCTTTGTGTTTCGTGCATCTATGATAAAGTCAAGTTCTCTAATAATTTAAAACAGCATTGAACATTAAAAATTATATTTACCACAAAGTTGTTTCAATCTTTTTTTATCTATTTTTTTGGTCATTGAAGTAAATTTTCATCTGCTGAATCATACCTCCTGCAAAGTTTACCAGACCTTATGTAAGGACCTTATATTTAGCTGTTTCATCTTTAAATCTTGAAGGAATACCAAAGTGATAAGTTGTTTTCATAACTTAAATAAACCTTAGAAGTTGAGAGTTAATAAAAATTACCAAAGCAAGTTATTTATCAAGGTATTAACAAAAAACTTTTCAGCTATTTTTTAACTTTGTCATCTTTTTTCTATTTCTGAGCCTGATTCTGGCAGTTCTGATTATTATTATTATTATTAGTAGTAGTAGTAGTGGTAGTGGTAGTAGTAGTAGTAGTGGTAGTGGTAGTGGTAGTGGTAGTGGTAGTGGTAGTAGTAGTAGTAGTAATAATAATAATAATAATATTAATAATAAAACCAATAATTGATTTTTATTGATTAAATCGATTAAATTGTATTATTTTGTATTAATAGATATACTTTTTAAATTTATGGAACTGAAACATTTTTTAGCTTTAAACTAACCTGATAATGCAAACCTTTTAGTTCTAAATTATTAAAAGAAATTTTAATAAATAAAATTTCTTTTAATAAATTCATAGTCTTTAGAAGGTATGATTTTTAATGACGGTTAAACCAACAAAATTATAGTCAGAAAGGGTCTTTTCTGCCACAAGACGACAAGACTATTTTGCAGTAAAATTAGAAGTCAATTAAGTTACCAAAGTTTAGATAGTTCAAGCTTTCTCTGAGCATATTTCTAAGTAAAAAATAAAGTAACCTTACTGAAATTTACTGAATTAAATAATGATTTCCCTGGTTTTTGCAAACCTTAAAACTTACAACTTTACACGCTTATTTTTTTTTTTTTTTTGTGCTTTGTTCTCTTTCTAAATTTGTACTTTTTGACAAAGCCTTTTCAGGATTTACATTATCATCACACTTCATACCATTACCTTAAGACCAAGTAGGATTTCTTATGTGTTTTTTTTTTTTTTTAATGATGGTCGGCTGATGTCTTTAGTCTTTCTAATGAAAGTTGAGACTTCTGTGGAATCTACTAAATTCGAGCAGGCTTAAAAGCTTTTTTTTTTTTTTGTCACATCACTCAATCCTATGGTTTACTTCTCTATGCAGATATTGTTTCTAATTTTTTTTTTTTTAAAAAGAACAACTCAATTTTTAGAACAACTTCTTTAGGAACAAATTTTTTATCATTTTTATCATAAGAATTAATGCAAAAAAGCATTGTCTGAAGGTTAACTGAATATTGCTGTCTGAAGGTTATTGGTTAAAGGTCATTGTGTGAAAGTCGTTGTCTAAAGGTCTACTATTTTCAGATTACTAAATCTGTTTTTATCTCAGAATCTCTTATATATAAGATTGATTGCTACAACAAGTAGGACAATGTATCTCTTATGATAAGATTGATCTAGTTTACCTCTCTCAAGAGGTAAACTAGACCAATCTTATGTATAAGAGATGGTAGATCTCAAGATCTACCATCTCTTATCGTAAGAGATCTTGTTTAACTCTTGTTTACCTCTGAAGATACAACCTCTTAAGGTAACAAGATCAATCTTATGTATAAGCAGAAATATTTGCAAAGTACTTTTCCTTCAAATCATATTTTATTTTTGATAACTAGCAGTAAGCAACCCGTAATACAGGTTAGTAATAAATAAATAACAATTTAACTTGATATATTATCTGAAAAATATAAAATACGAAATCATCTATATATAGGGCTGCCATTATTCCGGTTTTTCCGCTGAAGAATGCTATAAAAGTTTTTATTAGCGCTCTCCTTGTGCACATTGTGCTCTCCTTCATAAAAATCGGGACAATGACAACCTTATCTATATAATATAACCTTTTTGGTTTTGCTTGCTTTTATTGGTCTTGGCATTTAGTAAAGACCATGTAACTAAAGATATTAGGTTCTTTTTAATAACAGCAAGCACTAGAGAAGGAAAGCCAAGTATAACTTTCCAATACCTAAAAAAAAATCATCTTAAACAATCATGTTAAACTACAAAAGCATTATTTTACATATTTATTATTGTGTTTTAGAATAGGTAAGTTTATTAATAAAGGGGAGCATTACTTTACATTTTTATTATTGTATTCATGAATTAGTGACTCGTAAAACATTTCTTAAACATGGTCATTATCAATTATGGTACCAAAAAATACATAAGAGTTTAGTAATAACATAGTGTTCCAATAATTCTCTTCTTTATTAATAAACTTTCTTTAAACAGAGAGGTGACAACACAAGAACTTGAACATCAGAATTAAATCACCTCTTATTCTTCTTTCTTCAAGTATTGTAAGACCTAACATAACTCTTTGCTGCTTGGCGGTGTGATGATTTGATGAAATAAACTTTCATGTATTATTCAATCGTCCTTCGTCGTCAAAGTATATTATGCGTGGTTATAATCAAAGACTTGCACAGCAAAAGTACTCAATTGCATGCCAAGAAAGAAATTCTTCACAAACCATGTTGTGTTGCAGCAGAAAACCCTGCCGCAAAAAGTAATTGACGCGACTTCCGTCAACATTTTCAAAAATCGACTAGATGAACATTTAAATTAGTTAAATTAGTTAAAATTTTTAAACGATAACAGGAAATAAACTCTCTCCACATATGTTTTCAGTATACTATTATGTTCTTAAAGTAAGGTGCTTGTGTCGCAGGTGTGCAAAAGTATCTTAAGACTGTTAGTATAAAGGTGCCTGATGCAGCATATCTTTGTTGGTAATTTAAACATAGTGAACATTCATGATTTTTCAAAAGTCTATAAATTTATTATGGATTGTTGTAAATATTTAAATTATTGACCACTAAAATAAACTAAACTAAACTTAAAAAAGCAAGTTAGGCAGCGTTTGTAGTCTTGTGTTACATACTCACCCAATCTTTAGTATTTTAATGACATCTATATTCTACTTTTTTCAAACCGTGTTGTATTTAAAACTACCTGACACATACAGAACTAAATGAGCACATGAAAGATGTTTACTTGTAACAGTATTATTTTTTCAAATTTTGTGTTTGTTAGCCTGATGTAAAAAAAGTAAAGATTATGTAAGTACATAATCTACATTATATTATTTAAATGTTAATACCAGAATCGGCAACCTGCTGCTCGCAAGCAGGTTGCCGACCCTGGTACAAACATTTGATGTTAAAATCTCAATGTTATAATGCAATTCTCTAGCTCCATGCGCAAATACTATTATAATATTGAAAACAAGATGTTAGTAGCTCTTTAAAAAATAAATTTTTTTTTTGTTATTTATAAACTTTGGGTCTTCTCTTTAAAAAATTGCTAACCCCTTGTTTATACAAATTATCAAATGCATTATTTTGTTATGCTAGACTATTAGATTTAGTTTTCTTTCAATGTGGAATTGGATTAGGTCTAAAGTTAAAGTAAGAAGGATTGGCACATTCATGTTTTGTGACTTCACTATATATAAATTATGACAAAAATATTATGATAAATATTTAACATTATCTAGGAGTAGGTCTGTTGATGGGCCCGTTGGTTACTACCGTTATCCCAAAATCCCAAATTACCTAAATGCTAATGTTATCCATGCAAAAACAATATATATATATATATATATATATATATATATATATATATATATATATATATATATATATATATATATATATATAATATATATATATATATATATATATATATATATATGTATTTTATAACTTTCAGATTAATTATATATAAATATATATATATATATATATTTTAAGTTTGCAATTAATAATCGTAATATAACAGCTTAAAAATAAAAACTTGTTTTGTAAAAGAAGATACTGAAGATCTTATCAAAAATTTCAATAGTTACAATTTCTTTATCATAGTAAGAATTGCGGAAAACATAGAGGATACTCTCCTTCATCAAAGTTTTAATGTTTCTCTTTGTTCTTTTAAATTCCATAACTGGAACACTTTTATATACTTAAAAAATGTTTATAAGTTAAAAGTTGAACTAAGTTTTTTTTTCTAAACATTTTACTTTTAAACACTTTTTCTTGAAGTTGTAATCTACTACTAATACTACTATCAAAAAATATTTAATTTTTTTTTCATATTTTTTTAATTGTACATAAGAAAGGGGGGAGGTATAATAATTGATGACGTTATTTTATTGAGGGGTCTCTGAAAGTTTGACAAGTTGTTGACAATGTGAGAGAGGGGGAGGTAAAAATTGCCAAAAAATTGTTGGCGTAATTAATGGACAGCCCCTTAGTTACAGTCATAGAAGTTGTTATAATAATCTTTAACTTATCAGTCGTGATATCGTAGAATATCTGAAAGTAATAAGAAACAAAAAGTTAAGTATTATAAAAAGTAGCTACATGTAAGGTTGAATTTCGATTCAAATATAAATGATAGCACTTATCTGATGGGTTTAAGAAACTATAATTGGTAACTTTGAAAAAAAAAATGTATAATGGTATGTCGCTTAACAAGTTCTAGTATTTATATTTTGATACTGATTATAGTAAGATGAAAACATACTTATCATAAACTATTAATTAACAACATTTGAAAATAAATTTGTGTACTTTTTTCTACCACACATCATTATATTTGGTTGCAGGCAAAAGTAATAAAAAGATTCGGTTTACCACATCTTTTTATTACTTTAACTTTTTAATAGCGTTTTCATAGTTTTTTAAGACTTCCTAAGTATATAGAAAACTATAATGCACCTTAGTCTAACTTTATGATTGTTACCAAGGTTGCTTACAATTTCATGTAAGGCATCATATCGCGTGCTTCTCAGTTTGCTTTGGTTATTTATATGAAAGCTAGACACTTTAATTTTAATGTATGCATCAGCAGCATATTGCTGAAGTAGTTTCTTGTCATAAATTACACAGCTCACCAAAAGAAAATTTTTTTTCTGGTGCTGAGCAAACAATCTGTTTTTTGTATAGCATTTCTTATTTTGTTTTTAAATATACAACTCATTTTTCACCATCACGTCAAGTTGCAAAGATATTTTGGTTCAAATCTTTAGTATTTAGGGTAGAATCCCTAATATTGTCACAAAAAAATTATTCAAAAGTATGTCAACCTGGGTCTCAAAAGAAGCATATTTTCATAGAGATTTTTGAAAACTTTAATTATGCCATCTTTTGGAAAAGAAAAGTAAATAAACTGTAGGATCTAAGTTAGCTGAAATACTCAATATAAGTTCTAAATGACCTTTTGGGTAAATAACTTCTCTGGAAGCATGTGGAACACCATCTTCTCTAACGAATACAACTGCAACTTCAGTAACTATAGTTTGCAAATAAAACATTAAATTATCTAAGCAAAGTTGATTGCTATGTTATTGTTTTCTAAAGTTTACTTTTGCAAGTTGGTCAGAGATATCAAAAATCAAAGTATTAATTGTATAAAATTGTAAAAACATATCTAAAAAGAGATAAATAATGTTCAACGAAACATAAATCAACGAAAATAAAATATCAACGAAAACCTGCAAACCTAATAACTAAGATATTATTTGGTAATAAAACAAAAACACAATGTTAAATTCTCTATCTATAAAACAATTTTATTTAACTATTTAAAACTGTTTTAAAAGAGAAAAAATAAAAAAATAAAATGCCTTATGTAAAACAGTATATTTAAAAAAAAAAATCAAATGCAATTACTTTAGAATATATGATATATAAACCTCTACAATTTAACTCGTTAGTTTAACCTTTGGTTTACGAGGTCAAAAATTAAATAACAAGTATTAAAAATAGTTTTATTATTCAACAATTTTTAAAATAAAAACCTATAACAATTTAATTTAAGATTTATTGAAATCCATATTTTTTTATTAGTTTATATAGATATAAAAGTATATAGTACTTACTAAATAAAAACAAATACAAACTGATTATGAAATGAACTTAAATTTATTTAATATATAAAACAACATTTATTAGTATCAAATATTTTTTATGCAACAAAGAATGCAGACTACAATGCACAACATAGTTAATAAAAATGAAGTTATGTCAGTCAGTATATACTTAATAACACAACATTCTTTTGACAACTTCCAGCAGAATTTTTTTTTACTTTGTCTTTTCCTTCCCCTATAACATTTTAAAGTTATGTTACGTCACAATTGGTTACAATTGATAACAAGGTTACATTCTCTAATTATTATTTAAATATTAAGTAAATAAACTTGAAAATGCAGTAAATATTTGTTTATCGATACTATATTGCTAAATACTATCTTTTGTTTTATTTTTATTGTAAAATAGCTTCGTCTCAATTGGTTACTTTGTCACGAAAAAAAATAAAGTCTTAATTTACAACATTATGTCTCAATTGTTTTTTTAAATAACTTTTTAAAGTGTAATTAATTGAGACGTAACGTAACATAACTTAATCTAGATTTGAGACGTAACTAAAATACGTCTCAAACTTAAATTTTTTTAACGTTACATTATGTCTAAATTGGTTACCCTTTTAAAAAAAAAGACGTAATAAAACATAAAAATATTTATAATGTGACTAACCCACAAGTGTGGGTTAATTTTTTAAAAAATTAACACGTTGTGTTTTCAATAATCAAATACATAAACAATCAAATATATAAATAATAATGTTAATAGAAAAATTTTGTTAAATACCGTAACTCATGAGTTACTGTATTTAACAATGCGTTTGTCGAGGCATTTGTAACTAAAATTTTTTTTTATAACTGCTAATTATCACCGTTTATTTTAATTGTAAAATAGATTCGTCTTAATTAGTTACATTTTTTATTGTAACTAATTTGTCACTAAAAAAAAAAAGAAGTTACAATTCGCAAAATTACGTCTCAATTATTTTATTTAAACTTATAAAAGTGCAACTTTTAAAAATTGTAAACTGAAACGTAACTTAATGTTAAGAAAAATCTATATTTGAGACGTATTTTAACTAGATTTTGTTACGTTACATTACATTATTTTTTTGTCAATAATACAAGTGTAATACTTCACAAGTTTTTATAAACCCATAAGCAAAAATGTATATAAAATGTCAACCTTTCTTATGTTATACTTTATATATCATGCACATCAAATTGCTTATGCCAATTGTGTAGTTCGCACTTTGCCAATTGTGTAGTTCGCACTATGCCAATTGTGTAGTTCGCACTTTTTGCTTGGTTACGCAAAAATAACGGACGTTTTGAAAGAAAATATACATATAGATATAGAGAAATATAAAATATACTGAAATATACGCAAATTTATGTATATAAACTTGCATGTCCACAAATAACAGTCTTATTTTATTTAACTTTTCATGTTAAATATGTAAATAAAATCCTTCTACTGACAATAATCTTTATCTATAAATAATAAAATGAATTGAACTTACTAAAAAGGCCCTCAGGTCCTTCTAACTGCACTGAAAAATAAAACAATGCTTGCCTAAAATGTTCTAAAAAGACTAAAGACAAAACTGAAACCATTTACTAAAAAAGAAACATACTAAAAAGCCTATTTTACCAGTCATTTTAGTACTAACTTCTTCTAAAAAAAGAAAGCAGGCTATGAAAATTAAAAAAATAAAAGCAACCAAAAACAAACAAACAATTATTTTAATTTTTATTTTAGTTTTTAAACAATGAACAACATAAATTCTTCTTGAAACTAAAAATTTATCAGCTCTAATTTGCTTGCAGACCTTGCTTAAAAGACCACGTGGAATACAGAACCGCATATAGAAAAGCCTAGAAACTACTTTAAAATGATGTAAGTCGACTACTATTAACTATTAAATTATAGTATTAATATAAAGATTACATTTTTCCTATCATTCCTGAGAAAGTTAGTCCATGGTTAGTCCATTGTTTTACATCTTAATCAAACTAATAAATTTTAACCAACACCTAATTGTTACAGTTGTTGTTTAATAATAGTTTGCTGTTAATATTTGTTGCAATACTGCTAAAATTCAACTGAAATACTAATGAATGAAAACACTTATGTTGAGTCCTCCACTTTACATCTCAGATTATCTTTCTCTTCCGGCCTCTCATGGCAACCATTTGTTGTTTACTTCTTATTACTCTGCTATTTACAATTATTTATTTTTTTAATCAGAATCAGTTTTTATGCAGATTTATGTTTTTTTAATGCAAATAATTGGGTTTTTCTATGATTAAAACTCATTATTCTTGTATTGCTAGATTTTCTCTCTCACTTCAGCAGTTCAGCTCTGAGAAGCTTTTATAACATATTTTTATTTGTTCATTTACATTACATTTTAGATTGTTCCCCTAATTTATCTATGGTTTTAGTTTATCAAACATCTTAACTACTTTTGATTTTGTGGCATTAATTATCACTTACATTTTTCAACAGCTTGTGGTCTGGACTACAAGCTGTTGAAAAATGTAAATGTTGACTAATGCTACAGGCCATTTCTTTCACAGTTTTCTATGAATAATATACAGAACTTTCATTTACTTTTTAAAGTATTATTTTGTATCTGAATACTTCTTTTCTGTCTGCACGTAAACATGCATGAAAACAGCATTTGTGGTTTCTATTTTTTTAATTTCATGTGCTAAATGTTAAGCAGAAACTTGTAAATATCTAAATAAGTTTTTCATTTTAAAATCAAACAAAAAATTAATATTTTATTTTTAAGATTTAAAGTTTTTGAAAATTTAAATAATTTTGTTAAGTTTTTCTATATTTTTTATAATTTCAGACTACCACAGAGTTCAAGTTTACACCTGATATAGGATATCGGAGTGGTAATTCATATGAAGTATTTGTAAGTTATTATTTTCCTTTATTTAATGTTTTTTTTTAATCTTAAGATATTAGATTTATTCATTTAGTAATTGTATATGTTTGTTGTATATACATATACAGACCAACCTCTTTCATTTTATCTCCGCTAATATTGTTGTTATTGGTGATTTTAATGTTTATCATACTGAACTACTTGGCTCTACTCGCCTTTTCTCAATCTTTTACTCAGATAGTTAACTTTTTGCCTCATTTTCCAGACAACCCTAATTACTTACCTTACCACTCCTTGATTTTTGTCTTTTCTCTAACCCTAGTATAAGTTCAGTTTCTCCTTGTTCTCCTTTACTACCCTAAAACTAACTGGGATTCTTTTTTGTGGTTGTCTTCGTGATGGATTTTAGGCTGACTTCTTTTGTCTCTTTGCTGATAAATGCACCAGCTATGTAACCTCCTGGATTTAGGCAGAAACTTTTATTCTTTCTTTAAAGTTTTTTTTTCCTTTAAAACGGTTTTCAATTTCATAATCGTTTTTTCAATTTTTTTTATAAAAAACAACTTTCTTTTAAACAAACATCTTTTTAATATTGCGAGAAATCAATTTAAAAAGGTGCTGTCTGATGCTAATCTCCAATATTCTCAGTTTGCTAAATCTCATATCTTATCTTAGATTTTAGGTTATAGAGACTTTTGGAAATTTTTCAACATTAACAAAGGTGAGTTGAACATTGCATCTCTATATCAAAGATCTGATCTTATTATTTTATATTCTGATAAAGCAGAACTATTTGCTAGGAAGTTTTTATTTAATTTGACTTTTGAATCTATTGGGCATACTCTTTCTGCCATTCCAGTTTAAAAGGTCAACTCAATTTTTGACATCCAAATCATTTTAAGACTTAATCATTTAACTTTACATCTTCTTGAATTATCATTCACTTCTGACTTCTCGTGGAAACCATTTGAAGGAAACATATCTTGTGAAAACAATCAATTGTAAAATTACCATCTTGCCATTTTTTAACTCCTAATTCCATCTCTACCTCTACAAACCATTTATTTGTCCCTGTATGGAATACTGTTGTCATTTTTTGAGTGCTTCTTCTAATGATGCTCTTTCTCATCTAGACAAAGTCCTAAAATGGATTGTAAATGTATTTTAACCTGCTCTATCTGGCAAGTCACTCTCAAGTGACTCAACCTTGACTAAAAGATATGGTGGCAAAAGATATGGTGCCAATGTTAATGAAAGAGAAATTAAAAGTTAAAGTCAACTGTAACTTTGGTATCAGCCCATCAATTTAATGGTACCATTCAAGGAATAAGCTATTAAGAAATTAAAAAAAAAATTAGGTCCTTCCTAAGTTGTATTAAACAGTACAGCTAAAATAAATGCAATTTTATTGCATTTATTATTTATAAGTAGCAAAAAGGTACATCTAAATAAAAATAAAAAAACACGTTTCATTTATTGACATTTTCTGGTTCACTCCACAACCCCATAAAAATTCTAGAAGGGTTTTTTTGCAATTTACAATTAAGGTGAGCTTCCTCTCATTGATTTTTTCATGGGAACAGGATAGGGAAAGGAAAAATAATCACATGGACATACGTAGTATAAGTTATAGTTAGTCTGAAGGAAAACTATGAATGCTTACATGATTATTTTTCCTTCCCCTATCCCATTCTCATAGAAAAACAAATGAATGGAAACTCATTTGTTTCTTTTTTGAACTTAATTTTTATTCCCAGACCAAAATTTGGTAACAGTTACAGATGTTGGCAGTACTGCATGAAAAGCTCTTGAAGGTTAAGAAGTTTTTTCTAATAAAATTAAATTTATGAAAGCAGACAGATGAAGAAAATTTAGTTCTAATATCATAATGCACACATGAAACATTACAGTTTAACATTAGCACATTATTGAATATGATGCAAATTTACAAAGTATTTTTAATTTTATTGTTTTTTAAATTTTTATTGTTAGTTTATTAATTACCATTAATAAAAATAAAAATTTTAATAAAAAAATTTTTTTTGTTTTATTTAATGCAAGTTCTATAATTTCATTAATATATATATGTATAATATTAATTGTATAGATACCAGGGATGAAACCAGAATGTCAAAGTTGAAAGTCCAGGAGTCCCTGTTTTTAACTGGAGTCTGAGTCCTGCTCGTAGTAAAAATTTTCATGCTTCAGGACTTGAGGATTTTTTTAATTAAATGTGACACATCTAACCAAAACCAGTTGGATGTCGCGTTATGTTATATTGAGAAAACCATCAAAACATCTCAAAAATTCAATTTTTATCATTATTTATTTTTTTGCATAATTGTGTACATAATTATGTAAACAATTATGCAAAAAAATAAATAATGATAAAAATTGAATTTTTGAGATGTTTTGATGGTTTTCTCAATATAACATAACGCGACATCCGACTGGTTTTAGTCAGATGCGTCACATATATGAGCATATTTTTTTTTTAACATTTTTGCTTCCAACAAGTCTGCAAGTAGCCACTATTAGAGTTGGAAGTTATTGGAAGAAAAAAGATGAAGTTTATAAAGCAAGATAACAATTAACAGATGACTTAAAAGATTGCAAGTTGTATGAATTGGGAAAACATGATGAAATGATACTGACGTTCAAGGAAAAAAACTTGACAAATATTAATTTTTATTATTATGAAGCATTTAGGAGCAGTCACTGTAAAAAGATGAGACTTGATTGAATGATGAGTAACACAAGAATGAATTTTAGTAGATAGCACAAGAGACACTATCTCTTTAGAGCACCACCCTTTATAGTATTTATAGAAAAGAGAAAGAGAAACAACATTATGACAATGAGACAATAATTGAAGGTTGGCTGCAAGAGCAGGTTCAACTATGTTTACAATGTGTTTGCACCTTGTCAAAAAGAGAAAGGGCGTCATTTGAAAATCTGCCCAAGATATGGCAACAGTATTTCATACAAGTGTGGATCAGAGATTTATAAAAATAAAGAATAGAATCTGAAGTAAGAAAGTGGCGAGCACAATAAAGAGATGCAACCTTAGCAGATGCTAATTTTGCAATGGATTTGATATATGGTTTTCAAGAAAGATTGTAAGTATGAGTTAATCTTAGATGATGATGGGTAGATGATTCATTGAGTACATTACTGCTCATAAATGTAGGAAGACAGTCTAGCTATTGCGATAACAATTAGCTGAAAAAAACTGAGTTAAAGTTCACCAGCCACAGAGAGCCCCATACTGTAGCAGAAATGAGATCCTTTTCAAGCTCAAATGCATATAAATGTTTTCAAGGAACCCTTATTAACTTCTATAAGTTTATTAATTTAAAATTGTTTAGGCAACAGTTAAATAATTTTAAATCAGTAAAAGCACAAATTTATTGAATTACAAAGCGTATAGCAAGCCCTCCGACATATGAATTATTAAAAAATGTGCAGCGCGTTTATGGTTACCTACATTTATGGATATATCTAAGGATATTCTTCTTATGTATGTAGTTATACGTTTATGGTTAGCATACATTGCTTTTAAAGAGTATAAAAAGCGAATCACAGCATATGCGGTATATGAAACTTTTGATGTACACTGATAACTAGATGTCAAATTATGCTAGGCACAAATAATTACACACTCAAACTTGCGTTGGTGCCAAAGTTTGTTTTTCTAACGCGTTTTCCTAATGATATGGTTTAAACTAAAAGATATTGTTTTACTTGTAAAAAAATGATGAAAGTCTTATTTTTAAGTCATATAAGTCATTTTCTTAACTATTAAGTTTTTTTAAATGCAGTTAGGTGTATCATTTTACAAGTGTAGCAATTGAAGTCTATTAAATGTGTCTGAGCATGTTGTTAGAATAAAATTCATAACATTATATATTTAATATAAATTTAAGATAATATTAATATTTAATATACATGATAAATTATAACAACTGAACAAATGTTTTTGAGTTGTTATAATTTTAATTTAGCTTTTAATTTATAAGTTATTAATATATAATATATTTAATTTAGCTATTTAATTTATTTATTTTATATAATTTTTTTATATATGCTTTTATTAATCACAGTTTAAATAACTGTTTTTTGGAAATTTGGAAAAAATATAAAATAAGAGGCTGATGCACGGAGAAACACAGTAATCTATCTTAAAACTTCTTGCTTACAAGGCAAGAGCAATACCAATTTCACCACTGCCACATATAAACTTGAAGTTAACAAGTCTGTATATAAAGTATATTAGTAGAAATACCTTCAACCTAAAAGAAATATTCATTTTTTGAGTAAAGAAATGAAATTAAAAATAAATTATAATTTTTTAGCATAATTTAAACTTTATAAAGTCTACTTTAGCACTTCAGGGACTATTTTATCCAAAAAAACTCTGTTAATTGACTCAAAAAAGTTACTTTTAAAAAAATCAAAGTCTGGAGTCCAAGGAGCCCCTTTTTTTTATAAACTAGAGTCTCTAAAAATCGATAGGACTTTACATACCTGACAAAAACATGCTCAATGAAAAATCAAAAGCAATAGTTTAAAATAAAAAGAAATTGAATTTTTTCCAAAAATATAACAATTTACATTAATTTATATTTAAAATATTGTTAAAAACTTTAACTAACCAAAAGTGTCATCTTATTGATAGAGTAACAATATAAACTGATACTCAAAATTTTGTAGCAACTAATTAAAGATAGTTTATAGTAACACAATACACAAGAAAAACTACTAAAAACATATTACAATATCAAAGTTGAATATTATTTTATATATACATACTACAGGCCTTGTTTTAAATAAAAAATGCTTAATGCATTAGCTTAATGCTTTCAATGTCATAAAATTCTCTTTAATTTTTAAAGACGTTTTTTTAAATTATTGCAAAACGAGTTAAATGTTATTTAACGGTTTTTTTGTTATTAGTTTATACTAATGTTTATTTCTTTTATTTTTTTTTAATAATAAATAATTAAATTTGAAATTGCATTTTTAAAAATGTTTGGTATTAACAAATTTCTTTCTTTTCTCAACATTTGCATAAATGAATTAAAATAATTTAAATTTTTAAGTTTTTAAAATGCTTATCTTAAATTTTTAATTGCGGCTTTGCTAATTTTTTGCTTTTTACAAATGATTTTTTATTTTAAAAAAATTAGAGAGTAACAAATAAAAAACTTACATTAAATTATTTACTTTATTCATTTAAAGTTTATTATTTTATTAAATTTACATCGCTGAATATATTGTTTAATTAAAAAAATAATTGCTGCGATTTCACTTGCATTATTACAAAAAAAGTTAAACTTATGTTTTGTGCAACCTTTAGATGCAGTCGTATAAAAATAATGTTAAGGAAAACTGAAAAAAACAATTGTGATAAAAATAAGCTGATATTTTTTTAAGAACCAATAAAATTTAAAAACTGAACAATATTTAGTAATATTTTTGAATAGATTTGACAGTTAAGTTAAACCCGAGCATTAACTTTAATTTTAATAAACTTAAATATATTTTTCAAATCAAAATTAAATAAAATATTTTTTAAATCTAAACTAAATTATATATTTTTTTTATTAGAATAAAATTATATATTTTTATTAAATTATTTTTAAATTAAATCATATATTTTTTATCAGAATTAAATTATGTTTTTATGATCTTTGCTTCAAGCTTAAAAAATAAATCATTACAATAAAATAAAAACAAAATAAAAATCAACTTTTACTTTTTTTTTGAGTTTTTTTCATTAGTTAACAGTGCTTATATCTAACATAATTCTCATTCAAACTTTTGTAACAAATATTTTTACATAAAGGTCATTTAAAAGTTGATGTTTTTTTTTTTAAATTATTTACTACTTTTATCTTACCATTTATAGAATAATTTATAAGTTAAAAAACAATAAAAAGTTGCATAGCCAAAATCGCTTACTGCTTATGTAAAATTGCTTAAGGTGTATGTAAATCGCTCTACGCATAATGCTTTAAAACAAGGCCTGATACTGAGTATGAAATTAACGCCTTACCCAAATAACGTACATATAGTTATGAACGCTATACGTATAGTTATGAACGCTATACGTATAGTTATGAACGCTATACGTATAGCTATGAACGCTAAACGTACGTATAGTTATGAACAAATGAATATAAATATATAATAAAAAAAAGTTATACATAAAAGTATACGCATACATAGACGTTTTCATATAGGGACAATATATACTTACATTAAAATTATACAAATATATTAAATTGTTACATTAAAATTATACAAATATATTTTATAAACAGATATTAATTTATATTTTTCCTCTTTAATTAAAAAACAAGTAAAATGCAGGAAAGATATTTTTGTTAATGTTGACTTAAAACTGTTTGTTTTTTTTGCTTTGCCTTATCAAATTTTTTTGCTAAAATAACAACCAATCTAAAGCAGCAAAATTAAAAACAGTACACTAATTATTAATGTACTTAATAATTTTTTTTCAATTTTTGCTATTTATTTAAATAAAAAAATTATCGTTCTAATTTTGTTAGCTCTGCTTTGTTTGTTTTTAAAACTTGTTTTTTTCTGCATTGCCTAATATAAAAGAACTTACAAACGGCTGTGACCAAGTTGTTTAAAATAAATCACTTATGCGGCATACAAGATAAAAACCGCACGCAATGTTCAATCAAGCATTTTTTTAATTTTCTTTTCTTTTTGTTCTTTTTAATATATTTTTTTGTTTAATTTATTGTCATTGTTCTTTTCCAGTAAATTTTTTTTCTTATTGTTCTTTTTTTTTCATATTGTTTCTTTCTCATTGTTCTTTTTAAGTAAAATTTTTTTCCTATATGGAGAACTGGTTATAATCTGAGATTTTTCAGCAATGAGTTAATTAAATATTTTAACTTACTATCTTCTACTACATTCCGATTTTTCCACGTTTTAAATTTGATTATCTTTAAGCGTTTGAACGTTACGACTGTGTAAAATTAAAAAAAACCTCTTTATTTTGATGGGAGTGAAAACTTTACGTTTAAAAACTTTACACTAAACTTTAGAGCTATAATTATCAAGCCTTGATAAATGGAAGATAATTACAGCTCTTTTAATCGTAGTTAATAACAAAATAAATAACCTATAATTCTAATTAAATATATATATATATATATATATAAATTTTTAATAATATAAAAATAAAATAATAATATTATATTGGCTCAAAAGAACTTTATTTGTATTTGACTCATAGATAAGTTTTTTCCGGAAATTCCCATAATTCCGGAAACTCACTTAAAGCTCTTTTAATTTTCCAGAAATTTCCGGATGTTTTTTTGTTGTTAATTTGAAAAAAGTTATATAAAATTTTAAATGTGACTACGTTTGCATTTAAACAAATATGTTTTCTATAATTGAAATTTTCACGAAATCAATTTTTGTAACAATTTTTTTTTTTCTTTTTAATTCATTCAAATTAACTTTTTTGAATATTAGAAATTCCTTTTTGTATTAAAAGTTAAATAATCTAAATTCCATTCTAAAAGTTTACAAAAGTTTAAAAAATTAAAAAAAATGGAATTCCATCAGAAAAACAGAAAAGTTGAAGATCGTTTTTAAAATATAAATTCAACATGTAAAAAAAAGACCTCACATTAATGGTGCAAAACAGTTAAAGAATCTATTAATGATCATGCAAAAAAGTGCAGATAAAGAAAAGCTGGCAAATGTTTTGCAGCAGGTAAAAGAATAAAAAGTAATAATTTCTGAACCATTGTCTTACATTTTATATTTGAAATGTAAATAAATTATTACGTTTTGCAGGTTGTTTACAATAAAACTGAGATATTTTATTTGATTTTAGATAATTTTAGAGAAACATAATTATTCAGTAGTGTTTAGTTACTTTATTTATGCCTTTACCAATGTTCCAGAATTTACCCACATATCTTTGTCAATTTGTTGACTATAAATTTCCAGGTTTTTCTGGATTTTTTATTAAAATAATTTTCTGGGATTTTAGTCAAAAACTCATCTATGTTAATAAGAAGAAAATAAATGATATATATAAAGTATATATTAAAACAAAATGACAGGCTCCATATATGTTTTCCTGTCAAATTAAGCATAAGTGATAAATGTTCAACAGTGATTTTAAATATATTGCCAAAATAAAAATAAAAACATAAGTGATGAATGTTCAGCACTGGTTTTAAATATATTGCCAATATTATTGTTTTTGTCATTATTTTGGCAAATTGATCGAAATACTTGGTTTTATGTGTGGTAGAATTTTTTCTTGAACTAGAGTTATAAAAATTATGACTAATATCTTCACTCATATTCTTCAATAAAAAATATCTATGCTTTCTAAAAATTTCTGCTGTAAAGAAAATTTGTCAAGAGGAACTGCAGTTGCTGAATCCACTAGAGTATAAAACACTTCTGTCAGCCACTGATCTTTAGCCTGATTAAGTTGCTCATCTTCTGTTTCATCGAAGTCCAATCGTTTCTTTCTGTGATTCCTATTCTCAACAAATGTTTGCTGTTCAAGCTGAGCTTCAGTTTCAATTTTAACAGCAAATAAAATAGCATTTTGCTCAGCACTGTCCCTTGATACTTGAAGCTTTTCCAGTCATACATCAACAGACATTATAGCAAACAAAAAAACAAGTGTTTCTCCTTGAAGAATTTTATTAAGGGGACCCAAGATAGTAAAAATTTCTTTGAAGAGACATAAAGTCACAATTGTTTCATATGACTGAAATAGGGATAAAAGACCTTGTGCTTTACTTCGAATATTCATTTTAAATTCCATGCCATTTGAAATTTGTTCAAGGCAATCGATTACTGCACGGTATAGTGTCAGCAGTCGGTCTGCAGCATTTTGTAAGGCACTGAAACAAACACTGTGGGTAGCAGCCAGTTCAATAGACTGATTCGCATCCTCAAGAAGAGATTTGCACTTCTCAAAAATATTATTTCATTTCCTTAAGTTTCTGTATAGAAAAGTCTTTAATTTTTGCACATTACCAGGCTTGTTTTCTGTTCTAAAAAAGTGAACAGAAACAACAGAAGATTTTGCACAAGCTTTCATAACCAAATTTGTTCCATGAGATCCACAATAAATATTTCTTGCCATGGGAGAACACTGCTTCAAATATGTTGCAGCTTCTTTGTTTATTCCTTGCATATTGCTCGCACCATCAAAAGACATACTTACACACTTTTAAATATCTACGTTAATTGATTTGATTTTTTCACTTTTTCGCCAGTAGTTGTTCCAGTTTTAACCATTGAAATCAGATGTCCCTTTACAATGGCCTCTTCTGCAGCAAGCGCGATATAACGTAATACAATAGAAGTTTGCTCACAGAGTGTAATATCATTGGTGCAATCAGCTGATGGTGAAAAGAATACTGAGTTATTTACCTCTTCTGAAATACCCTTCTTGACTATCTGTGTTATAGTATGAATTAGCTTGTTTTGTGTATAATTAGAAAGAGGCGTAATTCTAGCACCCCTTCCAGCAAATTGTTTTTGAGTACTGCGAACATTTGAAAGTTTTTCATTCAATACCTCATTATACTGACTGAGTAAATTTAACAACTTTAGAAATTTACCCGCGCCACATTGAAAGATTTCACTTTTTTCAGAGTCATTATAAAAGTTGGCTTCCTCATTTCCACGTAAAGAAATACTCTCTGCGATCAAATACCGAATAGCATCAATAACTCATATTAGGTATTGATGTAGTTTCTCCGCTTCTTTACGTTTTTTGTTTAGATGTCTCATGGTTTCAATATTTAATATTTTATCAATTGTGGAGTCTGATAATGCATGGACCATAGCTTCAGCAGCATTTCGATGGTTTTTCTGGGTACAATGCTTTGTTATGATGTGACTTAAGTTTGACCAATTATCAAGCCCATCACGTAAAGAATTTGTGTCCTCTCTTGATCCAAAGCATAAACAAACAATAGTAGAGAGTAAGTTAGTCATGACCTTTTCTGCACAACTTCAATGTCATTAACTTTAACCAATTCAGTGTAGTACTTAGATAACCTTGAATGTTTTGTTGGCTGATTTGGCCATAATACATTAAATTGCTTTTTATCAATCATCTTTGCATTTTTCAGCTCCAGAAATTTAGCTGGATCATTTTCATTAATATTTACAACATTGTCTGGTTGCTTCTAAATAATCTTTTCTGCTGGAGTTAGGTCCGCCGCTGCAGTTGCAGGCACTTCATAGTTACCCATTTCTACAGGCACTCTCTCAGTTTCAGTAATGTTTCGGTTTCAGAATGTGTATGAATATTGTAGTTCTGCTCCTTTATCTGCTGCATTTATGACATTTTGATTATTGTCTGTTTCTTGTACAGATGATTGGTTACTAATCTCTGTTATTGGCTCTGTTTCAATAATAGGCTTACTTGTGATATTCATAATGGATGTTGATGTTAATTCTACATTCTCTTTTGCTGTAAATGATGTCCCAGCTTTTCTCTGTATTTGTGGCACTTGCACTGACGCTAGTAAACAACCGGGGCTTTGGCTGGGGCTAAATTTGATAACACATATATAATAACAGCCCTGGTCATAAACCTGGCCCCGGTCGCGGCTATGTGTTATCAAATTTAGCCCCGGCCAAAGCCCCGGTTGTTTACTAACTGACGCAAGACCTGCCTTTAACTTTAATTATTTTGGATCATTACCAGCTGCTTTCGATTAATGTTGTCGATTTTAGGCATTTTTTTCAGCACCAGATTTGTATTTCCATGTTGATTTTTTCTTTTTTTGTTCCTTCATTTCACCTGAAACATAAATAAATATAGAATTAAAATTAGTCCTATGATAGAAACCAGGGCATTGGTTTCTTTTGTTTGAGTTATAACTTCTATTGGTCCATGGAATTTATACATAGTAGTACTATTTATAAATTCCATGGACTGATAGGAAGTGGACTGGAGCATATTGAGTAGTAGTGAATTAAAGTAATAACAAAAATTCATTAAACACACAATATTATTTATCAAACATATATTAACGATATTTATCAATGCAAAGTAAATGAATTCATGCATTTTATATACTTATTGTTTTGAACTTTTCAATAACAATTTTCTCTTTTTTCTGTTGATGGGATTAATTTCAGATAAAGAAGAGACATTGTTTAATCATTCGTCGCTACAATGCTTGTTTTCGGTATTCGTTTCGTTTAGCAATACATCTGCCTATACCTTCGGTCGTTGTTCAGCTAATTCATTTGCTCTAGCTCGAAATTTCCGTTTTCTTTCTCGAGCAAGACAAGCTAATCGATCATTTTCAGTTTCCAGCTTTCTTTTTTATATTTAGCTCTCTTCTTTACATTTCTACGTTGATAAGATACTTTTTTTTACTTATTTACTTTAAACACTTTAATTATTATTTTTAATTTCTATTTATAGTAAAATATTAAAAAAATTAACTTACTTTTTTACAGTATAAAATCTATCAATTTCAGGTCAACAATGTTTTTTGTTATTACTATTCAACATCGATTTTATTTAATTATGCTAAACAAAGTTTGTTGCTTTGTTTGTTTAAATTACTTTTCTTAGCGATTTCTTTTATTTACGCTAAACTAAAGTTTATTATTACTGCTGACCTAGTGTTTGTTTTGCGCAAACACTAAACAAACAAACAAACCGACTTGAAAGCAAGTTAAATAAAAGTTGTAAAAAATGCCTTGATAGAAACTTATAGAACTAAAATAAATTTTTTCTGTTTGAGGATTGGGGGCCCAATTTCCTGAGCCAGATTAAGGGCCCAGTACAAGTCCTCATACCCTCGTACTGGGCCACCACGTCCCTGATGCTAATGCTTCAGAGTAGAAAAATATAAACTTAAATTTATGAAATAAAGATAAATTTTTACCTTGGGATAAATTTAATGAAGTTATTTGAAAGTTAATTATTTAAAGTAACTAGTTATCATTTAATGACTTGTTTATGTTTCCCGCTGTTTGCACGAAAAAATATTTGTTTTATTAAAAAGTATTCGTAGGATATGTTTTGAAAAATATCCAAGTTTTCAAGTAGTCAAAATTAGACAGGTTATTCGGATAATTGGATATTTGGTTATCCGGAAACCCTAGCGAAAATCAGCCTTCTTCATCAGTATATCACTAATATATATATATTGAATTTTTTTTTTTAACACTTGGTTCCAATGACTAAAAGCTAAAATCTCTTCTTTATTTGATTTAGTTGCTTTCATAACATTGTGATCTTACAAGGAATTTTATCTTTCTATGCATTTTTTTTTTAAGTGCTGTATAAATTATTTTATTTTTTTATTTGTTTATGCTTTATTTTGTAGATCACCACACACCCTGTCGCTGAACGTTCTCTAATTAAGTTTTTTGAATTCAATGGTTGTGAATCTGGTATGTGCAAAAGTCCTTTTTCTAAAAATTTTAAGGGTAAAAAAAGAACTATGAAATAATATATATATGTGTATATATATATATATATATATATATATATATATATATATATATATATATATATATATATAATATATATATATATATATATTATACTGTATATCCTACCTTTTTAGCATACAGTGCTTTCAGAAAAAGAGAAAAAAAATTAAGAATATATATATATATATATATATATATATATATATATATATATATATATATATATATATATACACAAATATATATGTATATACATACATATGTATATACATATATATATATTATATATGGCGTTAAATCTTTAATGTCTTTAATGTTTTTATTTTGAAGGTAATTTCCTGCTCTTTAATTTATTTTTTTTAATACTGGTCTGATTATTGTAGTTTTGTAGTTAATAAATGACGTCAATACAAAAAAGTTCTTCAAATAACTTAAACTCAAGTTATAAATATTGGGTTTTCCATTTGCAGTTAATTTTTATGTAGAAGAATGTCTTTATATATTTTAATAACAAAATTTTAAAAACAAAACAAATTTTAGTGCTATAAATAAAGATATTTATCTATAAATAAAGATATTTATATTTCAAAATTATACTTATACTTTTACTTTTACAAAATTATAAAGTTTTTTGCTAATATCTTTATAAATAATTTGTTCTGGAAAGTTTAATTAACATGAAAGTTATTTTTTAGGGTTTTTTATGGTAAGAACACAACTTGTCGCAATTTGTCTTGGCGCTTAGGGATCACTTTAACTGTCAAAAAATAATATTAACAATCAACCTTTTTTTAATATTTTAATACTACTCATAAACTAGTAAATCGTTTCTAATTGACGTTTAGTATATGAGCAATTCAAAAAATTAATGATAAAGAAAAAAGTTTAGTTAACAAGCAATTACAAAACTGAAATGTAAAAAAGAAGTTATATGTAATACGAACATTTTAAAGTAACTTGAATTAAATTTATTAAAATTTTTTTTTTACTTAAACATAATTGGGAAATTTTAACAGTTAAAAAAAACTGTAAAACAGAGTGTTTTAGAATTTTTACAAGAATTTGAATGGAATTTGATATAATAAATTTATATTTAATTATAAATTTAATTTAAATTTAATAAATTTCAAAAATCAAAAATTTTTAAAAAACAGAAATCTGTTCTATCTGTTTTTTTATCTAATAAAAAAATATTCTACAAATGTTTTTTACAACAATTAATTACACCTTAATGTTTTCCACATAAACTTCTCTAAAAGACAGTTTAATTAAGTTAATTGAAAAAAGTTTGAAAACGTAAATTGCTTAACGCATTCAAGAAATCGCCATTTTTATGTAAAATCCAAATAGTGTAACACTTCTTAACAAGGCCTACATCCCTCATCCTTCTATAAAGAAAAGCTGAAAAAAATAAGTTTTTATCAGAGGAAAAGAGATGCACCTAGGTACTCAGCACGCTTTTGACAATCTCCTTTGATTTTAAAAATTTGAAATTGCAAAGCAATTTAACTCATTCAAATGAATATACTAAAGCCAAACTGTCCTTTTACTCTTTTAACATCCACATACTTTTTAAACTAAAAGGTATTGTTATAAAATCTTCAAAACCCAAACCTTGACAAACAAGTCAGCTGCAATAATAAACAAGTTGAGCATGGTACTACCAGGAACATGGTGGGGATTGAGCTTGTAACTTCTTGTATAAAAAGTGCTTGATAAAACACAGCAAGTGTACAAAGCCCAGTGCTTCTTTTTTTGTGAAAGATTTTATAATTTACAGTAGCCAAAGGATTTGTAAGTGAACAAAAAAAACGCTTATTTGATCAATTGCTTTTTGATCAATTGCTTTTTGACAACCTCTATGTCCAGGAATCAGTACCAGAGAATAAAGATTTGCACAAATTTAATATAAGCTATTTAACGTAAGCGGTAAGCCATTTCATGTAACCTATTTTTTATAATTTTCTAATATATAAACAAGTTAAAAAAATCACTTAAGCGGTAAAGATAAAAAAACAAATTAACCTTATAAAAACCACTTATGAAAGTTGAATGACGATTACATACAAAAGTTTGCATGACAATTACATTTGATACTTGCTCTATTTTCTAATGTAATAACTTGAGAAAAAAAAATTTATTTTTATTAAACTAACTTTTCCATCAAAAATGTTCAGTAAAAGAAAAAAAAAATAATAATAATAATAAAAAATTTTTTATTTATCATCTTGCAAAAGCAAGAATATTTATTTAGACGATTTATCATAACAAACAATAACAAAAGTAGTTTTATTTAATAATTTAATTTAATAATTTAAAAAAAAAAAAAAATTGTTAGCTAAAACAGAGTTTAGATTAAATTTGATTTTATATTAGCGCCACATTTGATATTTTAAATTTTGTTTGTTTTGTTATGAAAAAATTTTTCAAAAAAATGAAATGATTTTATCAAAAAAATGAAAAAACATTAATTATTACAAACTTTAATCAACATCTTATAAAGATTTAATTTTTTTATATTTTAAAAAAAAAACTTCTTTTATGGATATAATTCTATTATCAATTTTTTAGCTTGAATTTATGCTTGAATCAATATAGCTCTTGAAATATGTTCTTTATATTTATAAATTTTATTTTGCAAAAATTAATAGTTTAAAAAAATAATACTTTATAATAGTTACATCAGCTTTTCAGATTGTGCAATATCAAAAAAGTAAAAACAAAAATTACTTTATAATTACGAAAGTATTTTGATTAAAAAAGTTATTTAAATTTAAAAAAAAAGTTGTTTTTTTTTTCTCTCTGATTTTCTTACTCCTTTTCTATTTTTTACAAAAAATTAAATTATAACATATAACACTGCATCAAAAGTATTCATAAGAGTTTTTTTCTTTGCAACAAGTAATATTTTTTGTTAGTTAATAACTATTTAAAAGTGAAAAATAATTTATTTCGAAGCCGCAATTTTAGGAAATAATTAAAAAAAATATATTTTTTATTCATTTATACAAATATTGAAAAAAGAAAGAAATTAATTTATGCTAAATGATAATAAAAAATGAATGAAGTTAAAAAAAAAAGAAACAAAACAGACATTCCTCAATATAATACATTTACAAAATAATGCTTCAAGATTGCTTTTACTTAGTAAAATAAACTTGTTTTGCGGTACCGTAAAATGAGGTGACTTTGGCCAAATTTAAAATCTTTTTTTTTTCAAAACTTAATTATAAATGATTAATATGTTGATATAAATTGCATTAGATGTGCATGATGCCAAAAAAATAAATAATTAAAATAAAAAAGAAAAAAATTATATCTTTGACCCTCTTTTTTTAATTTCAAAGGTGAGTCAAAGTCACCTCTATCCTGGTGGTGACTTTGGCTACCTAAAAGGAAATTATAATTATTGATTAAAATTATTTATCATTCCATAGTTTGAATATTCACAGATACATGGATACAGCGGCGGATCTAGCTTTTTGGGGGCCCAGGGCTTAAAAATAGCAAGGGGCCCTAGCCCTACACGAATAAAGATTTTTAATTGGTTATGCGATTAATTGATTTTCGGTTCATTATTTAAATAAAATGAAAGACAATATTAAAGATTAATTGTTTTTGTTATTCATTATTATATTCATCGTTAAACCTATATAGAAATAAAATTTATATAAATTTTATTTAATATGTTATAATTTTAATACCGAGCGAATGAAAAATAATCAGTGGAATTTGCACAAAAATAAACTTAATCATTCAAAGCTGAGTCGCAGGTGCACTATTTTTACAAAAGCTAGCAAAGACACTTAACAATTTTTCAATACAAAAGCATTTGAACATCATCGTAGCGATAACAATGCCAATACAATTTTTATTCTCTATTCTAAAAATTTAGTTTTCGTTCGCTTGAATTTTCACATACACTTACTTATGTTTGAAATAATTAATTATTTAACCACTTTTACATTTGATAAATGAATATTCGCGATAATATGTAAAATTTCTCTTTTCATACAGGCCCCTTACTGGTCGGGGCCCCGGGCTTTAGCCCTATTAGCCCATATATAGATCCGCCACTGCATGGATATTAGGTGATATGTTGTTAAGGCAAAAAAATATTAAAAACAACAGCTTGAAACTAACTTGCAAATTTATTTAAGATATAAATCACAAAGAAACCTTATTAATATTTAAAACTCAAAAAACTATGCATCAATCATCAAACTATCAGTGCTAGAGTTATTCAATAGATTATCTGTAATTATTTGCTGTTCAAGAGTGGATACCTTAGGTTTTTTTACAACAGTCATTTTTTTTCTTGTCTTATTTGTATTAATAGCTGCTTGCATATTAACTACATCAATTGATGACACACTTTTTCCTGGGACAACAGAGACTTTATGTCGCTTTTTATTAGGGGGTATATGATCATCACCTCTAGCTTCAACTAAATGTTATATGAAAGAATCACTGACAAGAGAACCGATTTCTACTGTGACATCTTTATTTGTAAATGTTCTTTTAGGAAGTCTATCTAGCACCTGTTTTCGATCAAGTGGGTATAATCCAGTTTTTCTGAAGCCTGCCTTCATACTTTCACAACCAGGTTTTTTAGTTTTTTTCATGAGACATTTAAGCAATGCTGGAAACTGGTCTTTTGGAAGGGAAGGAGCTTTACGTCCTTTGCCACTTTCCTTCCAAGTTGTTAATATTTTTCTCCAATGAGCTTTCATTGGTCGAAAATATGCAACATCCAATGGCTGCATTAAATGCGTGGAATTAGGAGGAAGTGCAATAAACTTGATATTGTTTTCTTCACACAAAGACAGTACATATGTATTTATATGTGACGACAAATTGTCTCCAATTAGAACATGTTTTCCAGAAGTTTTTTTAGTTCAGGTAAAAATAAAGATTCAAACCAATCTGTAAAACAACTGGAGTCAAACCATCCACTCTTTGAGCGGTTATAATGTGCTCCTTTTGGTCCATTTTTTGTCCAAGTTGTCCACATCGAATCTGCTTTATATACAATATATGGAGAAAGGGTATGCCCTTCTGCATTACCACAATACATCAAAGATGTAGCAGACTTAGTTGAATTAATTATCCTTTCAGGATATTTTGATCCTCGCTTTGTTATTACTAGTTTATTACCAGGGTCATCGGTTAAATTAGTTTCATCGTAATTCCAAATGTTTGATGGAGGAACCCCTGCCAGTTCAGGAGTGATGTTATCAAAAAAGTTATTATTAATAACAGTACCTACTTCTGCCCTCTTTCTTTTAATGTTACTTGCAAATCTAACACTTAACTGTTTATTTCTCTTAAGGAATGATTTTACCCATTCAACACCAGGCATATTTCCTGCAAATTGCCTAATAAACATTCCTTTACGGTCTGCATAAGACTTCACAATACTTCGTAAATCATAACAGTCAACTGGGAATCCAAAAGAAGACATAGTTATAGCATAGTTTGCAAAAATTTCTTCTTCAATTTCACTAAATATTGTGCAACCGCCTGGTTTTTTTTTTATGTATACCTTTCAGTTTATTCTTTATTGTTGATAGAGGAATTTTAAAGGTCAAGCAAGCATCTGTTTGTGTTAAAATACCACTTCTAATTTCTTTTAAACATTTGGTTAATGTTTCCTGGGTGTATGGAATATAATCACGACTCCCAGCAACACGTTTATATGTTCTTGGCATGGTTTCTTTGATATAAATATGATTATTAATTAATATTTTGTCCTAAAAACAAAAATTAAACAAATAAAAATATATCTATAGACAACATTTTCTGAAAAATAAATCAAAAATATAATATTTAAAATCAAATAATTACATTTTTTCGCTTAGGGTAAAGTCACCCCAAGTTGTGGCCAAAGCCACCCCATAAACTTTACTTAAAGTTAATTTTAATTAGAAGAGTTACAAATTTGGCAAATATTATACAAAACTCATCTTATCTAAATTTACTATTAGTTATAACATCACAAACCACTCAAATATTAACAGCAGTTTCAGCCAACTCACAATTTTGCAGCATATAAATTTAACAATTTTTAAAGACTCTAATAAACAAAGAAAAAATTATATGAATTGTTTCGCAAACTATAATTAACCTAAGTAATAAATAAACAGAACAACTTTACTTTTGTGATAAACTTAATTTGGAAGTCGAAGAACTACAAAGTAGTTTTTAAAAGTTAAAACTATTTTTTCTAAATTAGTCAATTCACCTACCAGGCCAAAGTCACCTCATTTTACGGTATTTGCGTTAGTTAATTTTTATTGCAGTAGTTGAAAAAAGAATGTCCTTAAATAAGAAAAAAAATTAAAATAATTTTATGAGGTCTAAATTACGAAGAGCTAATGAGCTAAGCCATTTTTTGTTTAAAACAAGACCTGGTATTTATTTCTAATATGTCAATTTCTAAATTTCTAGTAATTTATGCGGAAGTGGTGTAATGGTAAAGGGCGAGCTTCATAAGCATGAAGTTCCAAGTTCAATCCACACCACGTCCCTGGTAGTTCCAGGCTCAACTTGTTTCTTCGTGCAACAACCTTGTTTGTCAAGGTTCGTGTTTTGGAGTTATAGTTGAGAGAGGGTTGTAACAACAATTTAAGTAGCCTTCCTGACTGTAGTAGCTTTTATTGCCTATAATATTATTTATATTATGATTATTTATATATATATATATATTATATTTATATTGGGGAGTTGAGTTAATAAAAAAATAATTATTTTTTGTTTGTTAATTTTTTTTTGTCTGACTTTTAATCTTTATCACTTTTGGAAACAGCGTAATAAGTTTGTAATCGTTTACTTTTTTTGTAATTTGAATCATTTAATGATTTTTTGTATACATTAATACAAAATTTTATACGCATTTGATGTTAAAACTTATTTATTGAGAATCGTTCTGCAAATTAATTTCAAATTTGTTTTTATGTCTTAATAGGGTAAAGGAAGGTATGTTCGTGATAAATTAACTAGATGTGTAATTACAAAGTCAATTTCAGTAATTTTACTTAATTACTTTAATTGTTTGATGTACATAGAGTAAAGTTACTAGAATCTATGCAGTTTTGGGATTTTAATTCCTTTGATAAGTTTTTATAAAAGCTCAAAAGTCATTGAGAAAAGTTAGGTAATTTTGTGATATGATATTTAATTTCGTGATAGTGGTTAGGTAATTTCGTGAATACACAATAATATTTAAATTTTTCTTTATTAATTAAGTATAACATCTGGTATAATATAACAAAAAATATCAACACTTGTTTTGAATTCATAACTATTCAATCAGACTTTAAGTTCATAAAATATAAATATAGTCAGGCTTATAAGTTAACAAAATTATAATAATACTTTCATTACTTTATATTTATATATAAAAAATATATACTTTTAACATAGGTAGCTTAGAAAATAAAATAACAGACCTACAAAAAACTCTTAATATAATAACTATAATATTAACCATACTTATATCTGATTAACTTATTTTTCTAAATCACATTCTTGTTGACAACATGTATCACACATAAATACTTCACCAATGTCCTCATATGTTTGACAACTCTCATGATAAGGTACTAAACAATAGGAACACTGCACCCATTTTTTTCCATTTTTTTTTTTTACATCACTGTTGTAACTTTTTTTACAAACACCGCACTCCCAATCATCATCTTTTGAAGCATTTTTATTTTTTTTACTTTTTTTAGAACATACAGGAATAGAATCCTTTGAAGTTAATGGAATAGGTTGATCAGGAGGAGTCAGACACTTTGCACTTGAATCCCTTTTTGGCCTATTAGGGTTAGGTGTGGTTGGCTCTACAGATGGAATAGTTAACAATGTTTGTATAGCAGTATTACTGTGTGGTTGAATTTCTGTACTTTGAATCTCTCTGTTTGTCAATTGAGATGGAGCTATTGCTTCTGGAGGAATGGCATTTTTATTTAAAGGGCAAATGCCACTTTTTTTAAATGCATTTTCTATATTTTTTTTAGAAAAGCTTTTAATAAATGCTGGATTCAATATTGCATGAAAAGTTGTCCGATTTGGTTTTTCTCCAGGATTTTCCCTCATAAAGTCATTTAAGCTAGTGGCACAGTTTGACTTAAGTGGCTTGTATATTCCTACATCTAGTGGTTGTAATAAATGACTAGTATGAGCTAGACTAGAGAAAGATATTATTATCATTTAACTATATAGTTATATCGTGCTTAAAACAATTTTTAATGTCATTATATTTAATAAAAGAAACATGATTAAAAATGTAAATTCATTTGAGGTGAAAACGTTAAGAAAATGTGTAACTGCAATAAGGAATCATAAGTTATAGGAAGTTAATAAAAAAACAAAAGTTTTACCATTAAATCAAGCATCTTTTCTAGTTTAATATTTAATAAAAATAATTTACTTACCTTAAAACACAAGTCTGGAAATAAAAATGTTGGACAAGTACTCCAAACAAATGTGCTGAATGCACGTTAAATAATGCTAAAGAATGTACAAACTGATAGTAAACAATTGACGTATCACACGCACCCAACGACTATTTGTGAATCGACAGTAGTACCCCGGGGTACCATTTGACGCAATTTCAATGTTTTTGACTAATAGGTATTTTCGCTACAAATGCCGAGCGAAATATCACGAAATTACATATATCACGAACATACCTTCCTTTACCCTATATGTTCTGGAAATTTAGGAAATTATATCACTGAATGTTTGAAATTTTTGTTCTAAAATGATTATAATTTTTTTGTAGATAATGGTTGCCAGGTAACACCAGCCCCCATGTCTACAATAAGCAAACAGCCTAGTGGTTTTGCAACTTTCGAAAATGAGTTTTACATAACAATTTTTGTTGTTTTAAGTGTATTTTTTGCTCTTGCTGGTGCGTGGTGTTATATAAAAGTCAAAGGCAAACTTTGTTTTTATAAACAGAATAAAGCACTAATTCCTCTGTGTGGTATGTATGTTTTGTGTCTTTTTATTTCTTTCTTTTGATTACAATACATACAAAAATAAAACTTTATTTTCTTTAGTGAATGGATGTTTTTCTTGTTAATTTTAACATGCCAATTTCAAATATGTGAGCTATTTGCTTGTATCAGATCAAAATTTAAAATAAACTTAAATTGAAATATTGACCACTTTAATAAATTAATGTACTGATATTTCGTATTATTATCAATGAAAATATTTAAAAAAATTCTAGCAAGACTTTTATTATTTAAAATATATAATTTTATTTAAAAAAAAAGAAATTAATAGAAAGTTTTGTCATTGCTCATAAACAACTTGATTCAAAACAAATACCAAGTTTATTGAGTAGGTTTAATTTCTTGCATATTGACTTCCTATGATATTTTACTTCTGGGGCATCCTGCTGGAGCAACCAGCAGTAGTCTTCTAGCATAGCATTACTCCATCGTCCTTGTTATTGTGATTCCATCAAAGCAATTTCCTGATGGAAACGCTCTCCATGCTCATCACTGACCAAGCCAAGATGTTCTATAAAAAAGTTGAGATGGGAATCAAGAAGATAAATTTTAAGAGACATCTTACATCCCATGTTCTGGAATCTATGCACTGTTTAGCCACTTCTATGTAATTACTAGATTTATTATTTCCCAAAAAGTTGATAACAACCGATTTAAAAGCTAGCCATGCCTCAAGATCTTTTCCACTTAGTAGATCTTGAAAATGTTGATCACCTATTACTTTTCTGATCTGAGGGCCCACAAAAATTCCTTCCTTTATTTTAGCATCACTTATTTGCAGAAACATGGAACAAAGATATGTGAAGGCAACACTCATCTTATCCAAAGCTTTTTCAAAATTTTTCATCATATCCAACTTGATCTGTAAAGGTGGTAATATGATGTCTTTTTTTAAAACCAGACGTTCATGCAAAATATTTTTTTGACCAGGTTCCGTATGATCCCTAATCCTCTTTTTTTTATAGTGTGCATCTCTATTTCGACTATTCTATTCACAGAGGAAGCAGCAGAATTTTGTGTATCCTAGTTGTAGACCCAGGAGGATTGCAATGACTTTTAAATCAAAAATAAAATTAAAAAAGAGTTCAAATATTTTCGAGTAGCCATGTCAATAATATTTATTGTGAAAACTTAGTACAAAAACAAGGATCAATAAAATTATGGAATAGAATATATATTGCAGATAAATTTTGAAAAAATGTTTAAGAGCTGTTTTTTTTGGAACGCAATGTGATAGAGCAAAACAGTTTTCAGATTTGAAATCAGCGTAAAAAACTTATATAAATACACTTATTGTTGTATGGGAAAGAAAAATTGTGTCTGTTATTTTATTGAAATTGAAAAATATACATTATAATATTTTATTGTAATTACTGAAATAAAAATTTGCACTTTGCCACTTTTAATCCAAACAGTTTATGCACCAACACAAGGTAATCAATAGAACATGGATACACTGAAATGATTTACAAAATTTTGTTTTCAAAGTATAAATGAATCGGTGAATGTTAAAAGGGTGGAAGTCCAACAATGTAAATATTTGGGAAACTAAAAAAGACAGCACTACTTCCTCAGAAAATTTTTGTTAAGGGTTTAACAATTTTTTTTGAAGGGGATAGTGTTTTTCATATTAAAAGCAAACATTTTTATTTTTTTATATTTAAAGAACCTATAAACCAATTAACACAATTGGACTTCAGCCCTTTAGCATTTAACAAATAATTACTGCTTATTTTATTAAGATTTTAATTTTGGGCTATAGAAAATAACGTCATTAACTGCAATAAATCTTTACAAAGTGTATATTTATTAGGGTGGCTCTTAAAACAACATTTTTGAAAAAAACCTGTTCCTACCCCTTTACTTTGTTCTATATAATACTAAAACACTAGGTTTAAAATTTTTTTGAACAAAAAATTATTTTAGGGGTAGCTCAAGACCCTTAAAAATTTGACTGGTCCCTAAAATTTTGAAAATAAAAGTTCTTCTAAAGTATGTCAACCTGGTACTCAAAAGAAGCAAAGTTATATAAAAACTTCAAAAACAGTAATCACTTTACAAAAAAAGCATGTTTAAAAAAACTATTTTTTTAAAACTTGAAAATAATGAGCTCTTAAAAACTATTGTTTTTTAGCTGAAAATAATTTTATTATTTTCAACTAAAAAACAATAGTTTTTATGCATTTATATAAGAAAAGAGTTATTTTTTTGTAAATTGATTATTATTTTTAAAGTTTTTATATAATTTCGCTTCTTTTGAGTACCAGGTTGATATACTTTAGAAGAACTTTTATTTTCAAAATTTTAGGGACCAGTCGAATTTTTAAGGGTCTTGAGCTACCCCTAAAATAATTTTTTGTTCAAAAAAATTTTAAACCTAATGTTTTAGTATTATATAGAACAAAGTAAAGGGGTAGGAACAGATTTTTTTCAAAAATGTTGTTTTAAGAGCCACCCTATTATTTATGGATAGTTTATACATTTTAACAAAAAATATAAGGGAAAAAAGGTCTATTACAGAAATTTTATCAGCTATGCTTAATCATTTTTTCCCAACATCTTCTGCCTCTCCATCGTTTCTTTCTGCTGTAGGCCATTGCAGTAGTTCATTATAAAAGTTAATATGATCATGAACAATATACTTAATACACTTTCTTAAGTCATTCAGTTTAGCAATTTTGAAGGAACTTTTTCGTTTGGGCTGTTCTGGCAGGTCACTTTGTTGTGAGTATTTTTTTCTCATCATAAAAGTATGTTTGACAATACCATAGATATTTTCACTGGCTTTACATTGACTTATGTTGTCACAATCAAATTGAAAATGGTGAAATTTGCTTATTGCAGACTGAGTTTGTTGGTTTCTGGGTTTACCCATTGTTTTGATTGAGGTAACATTTTTTTTATAGCCGACTGGCCACCAACTTTTAACATCGTAAATTAGAGATGAACTCTCTACATCAACCACTAAAAACTTTCTTTGATTACTACTTTTTAATATAATTTTTTTTATTTCTCGAACGCTGTACACTTTGTCATGCCTTCTTAACTCTCTTTTTATAATCAAAAAGTCACGGTCACAGGGCAAAAAGCTGTGCCCTCTGTTTGGGAAAAGTTGATTAACTTTTTTAATCCAATTATTGTCAGTAAGCGCCATAAAAAGTTTTGAAAAGCAATTGTTTTTATTTTATGTCTCCGCCCCCCTGCCCACAATTATCATCATAAAAGTTGAGTTCATCATACTCTTGAAGACAGGTAGACAGGTAAAGGAGCAAGTTTCATTTGGAGACTTTCTAGCCTGCCCCTCATGATAAAGAAGATTGTTGCAACGTTTCTCTTCACATCATGAATAGAAAATACACTAACCATTAACTGCCTTAGGTAAATAGCTCTTGCACAGGTATTTTGGGCAGTGAAATATTTTGCATATAATCTAATGCTAGGGGCAAAACATTTACATTTTTTTCTTCCCTAGCGTCCTGTACATCTTGTTTTATGGCTTTGTAAAATTTTTTTGCGCGTCTGTTATGTACTGCCAACTCAGTTACTGCTGTTTCCTTAGCAATTTTATTAAGGTGAGGTGATTTTATCTTTATCTATAACTCTTCACATATGCAACAGGTGTCTACTTAATGTTGCCCAAAATGTAAATGAAAGTGTTGATTGTAGTAGTTATAATAGTTATAATAATGTTAATAAAATTTGTTGTAAATTTTGAATGTGTGAAAAAAAGTTTAAGAAATTTTTGTAATTGTTAATTAGAAAAAAAAGAGAAACTTGTTTACATTTCTCACTGTGCATCATCAAATAAAGATATTGAAAAAGTATTGCGTTTAGCAGAACAACTTTATTCAATTTCAAATGTTCAGGTTTGTATTGATCTATGTAATCAAAATGCAATTATTGATTGTGGGGGTTTGTCGCTATGGATACCAGAACATCTAGGTATTGCTGATAAGATCATCATGGTTTTTTCGCCTCCTTATTTAAAGGTTTGTTTTTTTTATTTTTATTTTTATCATGTTCATTGATTTCTTTATAATAAATTTATTTTCATATTTAAAGTTTTTAAATTTATTTAAAAAAATTTTTATTATTATTGTTTCTCAATTATTCTCAATTTGTTAACATATACATAAAACTATTTTAAAATGTATCAATATGCGATAGTGGTGTAGTGGTAAAGCGCTAGGTTTAAACAAGAGGTTCCGAGTTCAATCCCCACCACATCCTTGGTAGTTCCGGGCTCAACTTGTTTCTCTGCGCAGCGGCCTTGTTCGTCAAGGTTTGTGCTTTGGAGTTATAGAGTTAAGAGAGGGTTATAACCACTATTAAGTAGCCTCCTCATCTGTAGTGGCCTTCTCGGCCTTGAGGAGGTGAAAAAAATATTTATATAAAAGTAAGATAAAAAAGTAGTTTAACTATTCTGCAGCGCATGGTGCATAATACAAAGCCATTTTTAATTAAAATAAATTTGAAATTTTCAAACTTAAATTTTTTAATTTATTTCCTCTGCCATTTTTTTCACAGCTTGTGATATTATGCCTTGGTGAAAGTATGTTTAAGCAAAAAAAGATTTTTTCCTTCAATAAATTTGAAAGTGAAAAGAAATTTTAATAAAATTTTGTGGTGCAAAAAACTAAATTGCACTGTTAGGGTATCAATATATGACGCAATTTCATAGTTACATTGATTAAGATAGTCTAAAACTATTCTTAAAAATTTAACTTAAAACGTTTTATGATTTGTGGGCTTTCCTGCTCACAAATCATTAAACCTGAAAATAGTCTAAATCCCCCAAATTGAATTCAGACCCCAATTCCTTCTTCCTTCCTAGATTGTCTGGATCCACCAACCTAAAAATATCCCTTACCCCCTTCTTCCTTTACTTAATCTGCCCTTGCTAATAGAGGATCTGCCCCTGCTAATAGAGAGCAAGTTGGTTTAATCAAAAAATCAAATCTTTAAAATTTTTATTTATTTCAGTCTTAAAATGTTGTTTTTCTCTTAATTTCTTCATTACTCATTATTGACTTAAAAGTGTTAAAAAAATTATCTGTGAACATCTTTTGCCAGTGTTCCTTCAGAAACGAACTTGGAGGTATGAACTACAAACTTTTCTATTTATCAATCAAAATGATCATCCACATTTTGCAAAGCATCAAAACTTTTTTTTTTTTCTGAAATTCCAGCATTAGTAAAATAATTTAAATCATAGAAAGAAAGGGCTGTTAGTCCCAAGAAAAGCAGTTTAAAGTTGATCATACAGAAATTTTTGATATATCTGCAAAGGATGCCAATGTTCCAAATAAAAATAGTGTTGAATAAAAATAAAATAAACATAGGATGCAAAATAAAATCCAAATAAAAATAACTGTTATTATTGTTTAAGAATTTCAAGTTTGTAAAACATGAAAATCTTATTTTAACTACATATTATTGTTATTTATTTGTTATTTATAAATATATTTAAAAATTTTAATATCTTAAATTTTAAGATATAAAAGCCACTTATTTTTAGTACTTTATTTTTAGATATCTTCTTAAAATATTACCATTTTAATTTTTCCCCAAATAACATCAAGTACTTGTATGGCATCCAATTTAATTCATCCATCATTATTAATTAAAATTAAAGAGTTCTAGATTTTTATTATAGATTGCATCTATAAATATTTGAACAAACATTGTTCTATAATGGTTGGGCAAGAAAAGCTTCAAATTGCCTGAAACAAAGATCTCATTGCAAGCTTTAATTAGGTGTTCAATTCTGCATGGAGTATCAATTCTAAATCTTGTATATCTATTAACAGCAACTGAATCTTGTATTTAACAAGATTAAGTTGCTGTTAATGGAAATACAAGATTCAGAATTGATAAAACTGAAGCATTTTAATTTGTTTGCATCAAATGCGACATTAAAAGGTGAATTTGATTTTGGCTGAATAAAAAAGAAACAGTTTATAAAGTTAAAACACTATTTACTAAAACTATTTACTAAATATAACACAAATATTACATAGCTAAATAATTAAAATAAACATTTATGAAACAATTCACATTGTTGCTATTTAATTATACAAAATATTCAATGTTTAAATAAGAAAAAATCGTTATTTCTACTTCTAAATATCTCAGGTTTTCAAAGTGTCTGTATGTGCATTCTTCATCATCAATAGATGAGACATTGTATAGATGATTTTCCTTAGACTGATTTATTTGTGAAACAAATAATATATTTGGATTGTTAGGTTTTCTAACTTCAAAAGACTAAAATGTTTATGTAAATGTATTGTTTTAATTCAATACCATATAAAGTATATTTGTTTTGAAAAAAGAAACAATGCAATCTAGCTCTTCAAACTGAGGATGACTTTTCACAATATTATAGCATAATACACAGCCTGGTATGATTTCATAGCAGCCAAATCTAACTGATTGAGCCACAAATACTTTATTGCAATTGTCCGCATTTAAAATTGTACTCAAATAGTTTGATACTTCTGTTGTCAAATGAAAAAATTGGGCCAGAGGTTGGCAAAACCCCTTAAAACCAACTTTCATATTGGGGTAAATTCTTTTTAGTTCTTTTTAATCTAGAGACATCTAGCAATCTAAAACTAATTTATTTTTTTCCCTACTATGATTTTTAAGCTTAGTATATCTTTTGATTGATTTGTTTTTTAAAGTGAAACTTGCATTGACATACGAACTTGTTGTCAAGCTAGCATCAAATATTGGGCTTTTCGACTAATTTTGTGAATTGTGAAAATTGGTGCAAAAGTTGATTGAAAGTTACACCAAGGTCCAAAAAACATTGAAAAAGTTTGTCATATAGTTTTTAAGCTCAACAGCGTATATAAAGAACAAAGTGATGAATGAAATAATGGATGATAAAATCCAATAGAGAAAAGTTTTCTTATGTAAGTGATGAAACAAAATTTAAACAAATGTAGTGAAATCTATATTTTTTTGGGACCCAACAATTACAATCAAAATCTTGGTATGATCAAAATGGGAAATGCATATGATGCTAAAATGTTGTTGAGGTTGCCAAATCATCAATTTGCAAAATCAATCACCTTTAGCATTGATCCTGACTGAGATTGCATTGATCAAACTACGGATGGGGGAAGTGTTTGCACTAAAAGCATTTGTCTCTCACAACAACTTAATCATTATTATCATGGATTCCACTTTTGTGTAAAACAACTACTAAACTACACGAAAAAAGACAATTACTGACATCAATTGAGCAAATGAGTATTCATCAATCAGTTGCAGAGAGTTACATGTCAGCATGCTTATCTCAGAGTTCTTTCAGCACGCCAAATGTGCTTAGTTCAACAACAAACGAAGAATATAAAGACAAAAATAATATTGACACAAATTCTGATGAAGAAAATGATGATAAGGAACCACTTGAGTATGATCTTGCATTGTCTAGTACTAAAACTCTCAAGGATGTGCAAACTATAACAAAAAAAAAGTAGAACCTTAAAGTAGACTGAGAGCTTAATAAAAAAAGCCTAATCTCTTGAAATCATATTCAAACTTCAGGTTCTCGATGTCAGAACTTAATGGAACCCTGCATTAAAAATGTTGATGACTTTTAATAACATGATGGCAGCTATTAAAAAGACTCTTCAAACATCTGGACATGGTGTGCCTAATTATTTAGAGACAAGCATTCCTCAATTAGCAAATTTTCAACGATGTATAATGGCTATGGTTGCCACGAGTAACAATAAATCTGACTTAAACATTGCCAATGGTGCATTTGAATTTTTATTGGAAAAATTTCAAATAGAGGAAAGTTTTATTTGTAGTTATTTTCTTGAAGAAATCAAAAAAAGATTGTTAAAAGGCGTTTGATCTTAACTCTTAACATTCTGCTAAAGTTTCTCAAAAATCTAGTTCTTGAAGAACTGAGAGTGTCCTCAATCTTGATCTCATAAAATAAAGAATTTATTAAAAAAGCAAAAAGACTATGAACATTTTTTTTCACTCAGCCCAGTATAGATGACAGAGATGATGTTATAGAAATTCCATCTGAAGCTCAGCAGACCCTCGAACAGGCTCGCAATGCCCTAAAGCTGTGTCTTCTTGCTTTCCTTAAATATTGAGCGACTTCAAATTTCAGCCAAAGAATTTAACAGATTCGGTACAACTGGATTCAAATCAGTAATATAAATGTGTGTGTGCGTGCGTGCGTGCGCGCGTGTGTGTGTGTGTGTTAAAAAATGATAATAAAGTTATAGAAAATATTATATATAAAGAAAAAAAAATGTCCGGTTTTAGGCGACATTCTGATAAAACCGCACATATAAGAAAACATTGAATTTTTTAAATTTTAACTTTTTTCTTATTATTTTTTTTAACACAACTTATTTTTAAAAAATATTATATATTAAAAGTTTTTAATTTAATATAGTTTCTTGATATTTTTTTACTTTTTTGATTTTTTAATTAACTTTTCGTTCTTGCTGCATAAAAATTATACTATCAGAATTAAATTTTCAACAAGGTTGTGCTAAAATTATTTTTATATCAGTCTCGGTTCAAGCGCCATTTTGTTCGCAAGGATAAAAAATATATAAAAAATTTTGACTCCCCGTTAAAGTTGTATAAAAAAAAAGAATAAAATGGAGTTGAATCGGTATATAAATTTATAAATTTGAATAGAGGAAATAGTTCTGTATTTGAATCTATTTTTATTTTTTTCAATGCCGTATCCGTTTAGTTTTTATTTGATAATTTCGATCAGTGTGCGGAATGATATCATGTGCGGTTTGACCCGGTTTTACTCTATATTATATGTCGAAAATAGTCATTTTATATTTTTATATTCATATATTATAAACTACATGTAAAACTCTAATTGAATGAGAAAAAAAATTTTCATTCTAAATTTTTAGATAAAATGGATTGTTATTTAAAAAAAAAAAAAAAAAAAAAATTTAATAATATTATATATAATAAATTATAATTATATATATATATATATATATATATATATATATATATATATATATCAGGCGGGTATCCAGCATTTTTTAATGTTTGAAAGCATTAAAAAATGTGTGTATATATATATATATATATAAATATATATATATATATACACACACTTATACATATATACACATATATATATACACACACACATACATATATACACATATATATATACACACACATACATATATACACATATATATATACACACGCACACACACACATATATATATATATATATATATATATATATATATATATATATATATATATATATATATATATATATATATATATATATATATATATATATATATATATATATGATTGATAAACTTCAAGTATGTTTTAAAAACAATAAATAGATAGATACCAAAAAATATATACTCAGCTACTTCTGGTGCTCGATGAAATTTATCACAGTAAGAACTTTTTGTACACGCGTATGCTCTGAAAATCACACAATAAAAATTTTGTTGTATTATGCCAACCAAAGCAATTCGATGTTCTATTCCTTTCATTTTATAAAAATTTAATCCGAATACTTTATAGAGTTACTGCCGACAGAGTTACTCCGTTGACATTAAAATTTTTTTTTTTTCAGAGTTTGGTAAAAATATTTAATAAAATAAAGCAAGTTGTTATTTATATCTAATTGGGTATAAAAGTAATACTGCTTTTAGGTATGTGCAATCTTTTCATATAAACGTAGTTATGTGCATTCTTTTCGTATAGGCGTAGAGGACATTTTTTAGAAATATTAGACTTAGAGGATTCGAATCATGTGAACTAGAAAGTGATTTTGAAAAGCTAATGAATAATAAAAATAGTTTTCTGTTAAATGTTAGCCCTTATAGTTATTATTATAAAAATGAAATGGATAAATAAAATATAAGATAAACTATTGTGTATGAAAATCATGTTTCTGGAAAAACTAGATGTTGCATTAAGTCAAATAAAAGTTGAAAAGATTAAACAAGGTGAGAATGGCATCATTTGTAAAAAATCTTTTTATCTACCTGTATGCATCAGCAAAAGTCTTCAAAATCGGACATCGTTAAGATATCTTAATAAAAACGTCTTTACTAGACTTCAATATAGTAAAGGCTAGTACAGATCCAGACATGCATAAGATCGCTGGAAACATTTTTTGATATAATCTAAACCACTTAAGATTTTGTGAATTAATTGACTATTGTGTGTTTTTTTGTTTGTTTTTTTATTATTCTTTAAAAATAACGATTCGTTTGACATGTCGTTTTGTCTACGCTTTCAATGTAGTACAGTAAAGTAACCATCTTCAATTTTTAAAATAAGTTTTTTTACATTAGGCAATAACATCTCGAATAGCAACAGAGGAAATTATTTGTAAAGTTAACATGGAGGCAGATTTAATAAGAAAGCTTTTATACAACAGTTGTCAGCGTTCCTCTCAACTTGCCGTTGTACTCGATGGTATGAAAAAAGAAGATACCCCTGCTGAATTTAAAGGGCGTGCTCTGTTCAGTTTTCCAAATAGATATGATGATCTTGACCAAAATTGGATTGCGTTGCTTTGTTACGTGCTAGATATGAATCCTGTAGAGTTCTCTCCAAATTGATAGTAGAAAAATTTATATAAGATTTTGTAATTTAAAATATAACTTTATGTAATGTTACTTTTTATATTAAAAAGAATATTTAAATATTATAGTATATATTTTTGTAGTTATTTGAGTACTTGTAAATATTTTCTGATTAGAATCGATTTGATTTTTTTTTACATATTTGAAATTTTGCTTTTTTTATTTTACCTGTCTGTTATTAAAACTTTTTCTTTAAAATTGTTTTAAAAGTCGTAGGATCTGTTGTCAGCATAATGCGTCTCAAAAGTAATATATTAAAGTCGTAATAATTTAAGTCGAAAAGTAATATTTTTATAAATGTCAATACCTATAGTGTGTTTTTTTTTTGCTTGGTTTCACGCACGCACAAATTTCTTTTTGTGAGTCAATACCTTTGTTTGTGTGTGTGTTTTTTTTATTGGTTTCACACACACACATTGCTTGGTTTCCCACACACACATGCTTGGTTTCACACTCATTTTGTGTGTGTTTGTGTGAAACCAAACATTTATAATTTCCACACATAAATGGGAATCTTGACTATTTTTTCTTTCACAAATCAGCAATCGCCTTTATCCTATGACATATACGCTTGTGTCTTTTTTTCTAACTATTTTTCCTTTTGGTATTTTGAATAGGACTAGCTTTGGAGTTCGTTTTTTTTTTTTTTTTTTCGCAGTGTAAGTCATGTCTGACGAGGGATCGTCCATAATGTAGCAGCAGTGGCGCACTTGCCTCAGAATCAAAAGATCCGTGCTTCAAACCCCACTTCTTGACAAGTTTTGCGACACCGGTTAGGAAGGAAGTGTGAACTTAAAATGCTACTACTAAATGCTCTCCCGTGGTGCTCTGTGATAAGTCCGTAAAGACTTCTTGGGGCACCTAAAAAAAAATTACGAAACGCTAAATTTCACTAATAAACGAAACAAAACAAAAATCAAAAGTTTTCCATCGCACAGCTTTAAATTAAATAAAAGTTAAAAAAGCGCATTAAGTTTAATGAAAGTTGACGTGTAAAATAACCTGAAATATCTAATTATTTTTTTTATTCCCCCATATCCGTGTACGTGATTCTTGGAAGATTTGCTAGTTAACTGCTCTTCTGCGGTGGTCAAGACCATTAGATCTTTTTGGCACCTAATACAAAAACCATTTAAAAAAATGGAAAACAGTTTGGTTTTACTATGGCTTGTCTTAATAAAGACTTTAAAACTTTGTAGAGAGTTCGTAAGATGTTGGTAAAAGTAAAACTGTTAAGCTTGTGTAAATCTGTAAAGGAACAGCTTTCTTGTACGTCATTGCATGTTGTTTTTGTTTTGAAAAATGATAATGTAAACCTTATAATATAATATAATTTTAAAATCGACAGAAAACGAAATTTTTTTGCTGGAGGTTATCTAATCTAGTTTTAAGAAAAAAATGTTTATTGCCCGTTCTGTTCAAAGTCATTAAAACCATATGTGTTATATTGTATTGTAATTTATATACTTATGTTCAATCGTAAATAACTTTTGAAAACTTCACAAATTCTTTTTATTTTGTATTTAAAGCGTGTGCTTGAAATAAATGTGAAAGAATAAGCGCGTCATTTTTTTATGGTGGTTGTATTGAAATCTTATTAATTGTTTTGTATTTTGTTTACAACGTGTTGTGGTTTCAAAAAAATATGTTAGTTTTCGGATCTAACTTGAAATTAGTTTTAAAAATGACAAAAGAAGAAGACGTAAGAGAACAAATTTATGCACAAATATTTACAAAATCCTAATAGTAGCTACAATTCGTAGCTACTATTAGGATTTTGTAAATATTTATGCATAATTCAAAAAGTGCCAAACCGTTCTGAAACTCAAAAAAGGTGCTAGAACCCGCGGCAGAAAGTTGTATGACAATTTTATTTCTAAAACTTTCTGTATTATTGAAGACGATGAAATTTATATCAAGTACGATCATCAACAAATTCCTGGTGCTGTTTATTATATTGCCAAATATAGAGGAAAAGCAGATAAGAAATTTAAATACACAAAACATGACTAAAAATGATTCTCTAAAAAAGCTTTGATTTGGCAAGCTATTTGCAGTTGCGGCAAAAAATCAGCACCTTATATTTCTCAGTCCACACTTTCTGGTCAAATATATGATAAAGAATGTTTAAAAAAACGCCTTTTACCTCTCATTAAATCACACAATAACAGACCTGTGTATGACCTGATTTAGCTTCAATTCATTATTGTAAACTAACTATGGAATGGTATAAAAAGAATAATGTGAAATTTGTGCCTAAAACAGAAAATCCTCCAAACTGCCCAGAATTGAGAGTTATTGAAAAGTACTGGGCTATTATTAAAAGAAAAATTAAAAAAACAAAAAAGCTTTGCAGAAACATTAAAGATATTAAAATATCATTTAAAAAAGCATCAAATAGTTTTGATTCTTAATTCTGAGCGCAAGCTTATGGGTACCATTAAAGCAAAAGCTCGAAATTTTATTAGATTCTCGAAGGAATAATTAATTTTTTTTTTTTTTTTAATGTTTGATCTTATATTATTGTATTGAAATTATTACTTGGTTCGAAATAAAAATTAAGGAGTACTTTTTTTTAGTTGTTTTTCTACTTTCACATTTATTTCGTGTACACGCTTCATTACTTGCTTTTAATTTTCGTCTTTTAAATTGTAAAACTATTGAAAATTTTATTTGGTCAAGGAATACTTCTTGTTGTTTAGATGTTCTGATGATCCAATTGAAAATATATTTAAATTTTTCATATCTTTTTATAATTATAATGTTTTTCTTTTATTCGCGTAGTTTTTTTATTCGGTAGTTTTAATCCTTTTAAAAATATTTTAAAAGAACTCTTTTAAGAGCCGTTTATTCTAAGAATCAGGCAAATTCCTGAAACTGTGGAAGTGACCTCCTCCAAATTGCTTGAATTTTTTATATATTGATCAGAATATAGAAAAAACCTGTTGGGGAAAAAAAAAATTTTCAAAAATGTTTCGTTCACTCGGAATCTGGGCTTAAATTTTTGAGATTTTTTTAAAAATTTTTAGAAATTTAGTTTTTGCCACCTTTGAACCCATTTTTTTGGCAAGGCAAAAAGTTGCACATAGCTTTTGTAGTTAATATCAGACGTAACCCAAAAGCTCTCTCCAAAAAATATAAAAAAGTTGCGTGACACTGTGCGGTTGGCTAATTATCATAGTTCAAAAGTACAAAATCAATCAGTTTTGTCAACTTTTAATCGGAGTTAATTCTAGCGGCGAAGTGTTGCACACAATTTTTCTTTTAGGATTTGAAATTATCAAAGGTATTGAGTCTAAAAATGCAAAGAAAGTTATGTGATACCTAAGGCCTATTAATATATTAAGGCTTGAAATTGGAAAAAAATGTTTTAGTATACTTACAAAATGAACCATTACGGCAGAGGCGCTTAGTTTTGTAAAAATGTAAACATATCCAACTGTCAATACAAAAAGGTCCTAACATAATAATAAAAAAAATTCGTGTGATTTTGTCACACGCATGATATAACATGAATTAAAAACTGAACAAAAATCTAACATCAAGATAACTATATTGCTAATTAAATAAAACATAAATCAAACATTTAAATGTTTTTCCATTTAAAAATTAGTTTTTCATTTATTAATAGAGTCATTTACACACATTATCCACCACATCACACATAATTTCTACTCTGCTGCAGTAAGTTTCTCTAAGAATAATGATATGACTGTATTATAGTCTTCTTCGGATAATGAATAATCGCCACAACCACTGATTAGAAAAGGAGCATTTACTAAACAGATAATTTTATCAGTTTGGTTATTTATCTCCTCGGTAGTAACTGGCCAGCGAAAAGTATTCTTCTCTTGCCCGTTAATCATACAATTAACTCTGATCCCAGTTATAGATACCTAAAAGTATTAGCGCAACATTTAAAATAATATAATAAAGAGTTTATGATTTGTTTAATTTTGCTTACATTCAATAAAACTTGTAAAGTCTTATATAATGTCATTCTGAAATTATTTTTACATTTTATTTATATTCCTTTTATTTTAGAGCACTGTTTTGTAAAACAAAATAAAAACTTGAAACTAATATATACTTTGAATAATATTACCTCCACAATATATCCAATATTCCATTGTTTTTCATATGCAACAGCAACCCAATCATTCACTTTCCATACAAGACAAATTTCTTTTGCAAGATTGGCGATGTCTTCCTCATATTTATTATCATCTTCATTGTCTCCTGCCAGATTAAAGTCATCATTTTCGCCATAAACTTCTTTGTTATCGTTAACCTGACTATTTTCATTATTTTCTGTTGTCGGTTCTACCAGCTTACCTTTTCTTTTCAGGTTACTAAATCTATAACAATATCAATTGTACATATTTTTAAACATATGTAAACAAACACACAAAATTATAACTTTCACCTAAATTTTAATTTCATATTTGTAAAAGAACTATTTAACAGTCAGAAACATAATCTAATTTGCAAAAGTTTTGATAGCAACAATGCCTACCTTGAAAATAAAGATCTTATCTGTTGGCTAGTTACATATTGATCAGGCGGAAGTTCTCTCCTCAGCTGCATGTGAACCTGCTCAGGGCTCATTTTATTACCTGATTCTTCTCCACGAATAAAGTATTTATACAACAGTTCTTTCTGCTGATTTGAAAATCTAAAAGAACTTCGAACTGGTAATGCCCAACCTTGCAATAGAAAAATGTTCATGCAATGTGGTTTGTCTTTTACGGAAGCACTGTTAGAGGATGAAGAAATTGGCATATTTAGTTGTGAAGTAATTTTCATCTTATGAACAAACGAGTTGCGAACTTTATCCAATGATGTTAATGATTTCGGAACTGTATGAAGACCGGATAGCATGTGTTCTTCTAACTCAGCATCGCTTTCAAATGATAAAGTACAATTCATTTCAGTGCGAAATCTTAATGAATATAATTGCCTGTCACTTCTTTTCTGTTTTTCCTTAAGTGACTTGTTACGCTTAATTGAATTATCTTTTTTGCTATATGGCAACAACAACTTAATCGAGGGTTGAATTTTAAGATTTCCATACTCTTGTTCAATTCCCTCACCGATATTGAAATAACGCCACATCTTCATACTTTTCTCATCAAACTCAAATGAGTGATAGTTGCTAATGTTCTTAATCTTTGGTCCAGTAACTACAGTTTTATCATTGCTAATTTGAGCAACTGCTACTTTTGCATCTTTAGCGCCAAAACTATAATGCATAGCCTTGTGTATATCTTCAGCAGTCAAAAGATTATTACCAGAGTCAACGTAACTCCTTAAAATTGTCTTTACAACTGCACGCTCCTTGTCACATTGATCTTTTCCACAACAGGGTTCATTATAATCATATCTCAGCAACTTTATATCTCTCTCTTTGCATACATTGTAGATTGCTTCAGCTGAAAGATTTCCCTGATAGCAGCCGGCATTATCAGATTTGGTAAATATTTTCTTGATATGCGGTTGATCAATTCTGAATTGGTCTAAAACTGCAGTGGCTAACGAAACAACATCACCTATTCCCTGATCACACCTATACATTGAAGTAAAGTAAACACGTTTGAATAACTTTCCTGCTATTTTTATGAAGAATATATCCACATGTAAACTCATTCCTTTCTTGCCAAAATACTCTCTTTGGCCCTCTCTGTATCGAACCGGAAGAATTTTTTGACAAAAATCTTTAAGCCAGAAAGCAGTTTCATCGTTTAATTGCTTAAAAGCTTCGATTTTTGCCTTTTTCTGTTGAGAATCTCTCATCAGGTGTTTTATGTAGTTGAATACATCCTTTACAGCAATTTCCAAATCATAAATAGAATCAGCATCGTCAGAATTTTGAATTGTTAGTTCTTTGATCATCTCGATAGCTTTGCACAAATCATAGCAATCGGCACATACCACTTCTGATATCTCTGTGTTGGATTGAAGATTTTTTTCAGATGGATCTGATAAGGCATGTTTTGAGCTATGAGAAGAAATGTTTGAGTCATTGACACTACAATTGGTTTGATAACTTGTTTTCAAATACCTTTTTCCTTTTTCAAGGGCAGCTTCAAGAGATTTAGAACTAAATCTTTGTGCCAATTTTTGTAATGTTTGAAAACCATTCATGCCTGAAGCAGTAACATCATCTAATCCAGCTAAGCTTTTTCGACTTGAAGGTTTTATTGCATGCAATACTTTCCACAAACTTGAATCAGATAATGGTATATAATTGTTTTCACTACAACTTTTTCGATAGAACATGATAGCGTGGCTACATTTTGTCGTCAGTATTGCATGCACTATCTTTTGTTCTTCACCGCTGTCGTATTTTAATTTGGTTATTCCATAAGCAACATCATGCAAAATACCGCTTGTAAATATAAAGTCTAAGAAATGTTCACACTTTGTTTGATCAAGACTAGATCGGACGAATACTTTCTTCTCTGGAAATGCCAACCCTTTATGAGATGCATGCCATTTTCTTGCTGTTTCTATACGATGTTTGGTACACTCAAATGTGTTCATTATAAACTTTTTGGTATACTTGGTATGGTCTAATAATGAGAGGATAACTAACTTTCCCATGGAATCACTTTGCTTATATACTTTCTGAGCACGAATAATTTCAATTGGGAGAGGGCTATTTATTTCATCAACATTTTTACTGTTAAGAAAATCTATAAGTATTTCCTCTTGTCCAGGAGCAACAGCTTCCGCAAATTTTTTCTTTAATAAGTTTTCTAGGCGAACATACTTGCGTTTTAACTTATCTTTAGTAGTATCTTCCAGATATTCGAACTTCCTTTTTAAATCAAATTCTTCATCTGGAGTAGCAGGTGTCATATATGTTTGTTCTTGTTGTGTTTGTGTTTCTGTACATAAATTGGTGTTTTCGTTGACTCTAGATAAAGCAGTTTCTTGCTTTAAATGGGGAAAACACAGCATTGCACCAACTGAAAATACTTCATTGTATCGCTTTGACATTGATATGACGACATGTATTGGTGACGCCCTTAAAGCGGGAGATTTTTTTCCTTTTATATTTAGATGGTGAGGATGAAAGCATGTTTTTGGAGGACTCCATGCAATACCAAACGTGTACCGGTGAAAAGCACATATTTGTTCATCCTTTTCAAGATTTCTTTTAAGTCTATTTGCAATAAGTCCATTTTCTTCCCAAATATTATTATCGTTTAATCGCATGACCTAAAAACAATTTTTTAAACAATCATTAAGTGTGTCATTTAAAGCATTGTTTATAATCTGACTCTTCACGAAAAATGTTTACAAGTTTGAAATACATTGTTGTTATTATTAAAATACAATATTGCAAGAGTGTGATTAATTTAGTGATTATTTATTAAAAGAGTGAGGAATTAATTAAAAGAGCTATTTTTTTTGTTTAAAGAACTTTGTCTCAAAATCTTATTGCAGAGAAGTTATAAAGTATGTAATTATAAAAATTATATTACAGTCTGCGTAAATTTAAAATACATAATTACCTTTAAGTTGATGAGGTGTTTCTTAACATCAACATCTCCCAGCTGATGAATGTAGAACATTTTGTTTATAATTTTATGTTTTTTGAATGATCCACAATTTCCTTTTGAAAAGCAACAACAGTTTTCATAAAAATATTTGTTTTGTTTCATACTCAACTAAAAACAAGTTCTATTTATGCAGTACCTATTTCTCAATAGCAATGATAAAATATATACTCTATTTATGCAAATTTTAAAGATCGTTAAAATAAAGTTAAGACATTTTTATGGTAAAGTAAACAACCGCCCACTAACTTGTTTCTCCACAATCGTGATATCAGCGATTCTTCTTCCTTTCGATCACCACAAGTTATTTGGTTATGACGTAAATTTAAATAATTCACTTCTGATCATGTATTGTTTTTTATTATTATTTATTTCAATTGTTATGATTTCTATATCATAGTCAGAAACGCTTAAATTTTTTCTTAACATTACGTGCAATGTTTTGTGTAATGCTAAATGCTAATTTTGGATGATAGAAATTTTATTGTGAGCGAAAACCTCATCTGTGTGTCCAAAAAAATATCTCTTCGTACTTAATCATTTTTAACAATTTGTACCTTTATTTTTAACTTAATATCTAAAGATCACACGAATTTTTTTTATTATTATGTTAGGACCTTTTTGTATTGACAGTTGGATATGTTTACATTTTTACAAAACTAAGCGCCTCTGCCGTAATGGTTCATTTTGTAAGTATACTAAAACATTTTTTTCCAATTTCAAGCCTTAATATATTAATAGGCCTTAGGTATCACATAACTTTCTTTGCATTTTTAGACTCAATACCTTTGATAATTTCAAATCCTAAAAGAAAAATTGTGTGCAACACTTCGCCGCTAGAATTAACTCCGATTAAAAGTTGACAAAACTGATTGATTTTGTACTTTTGAACTATGATAATTAGCCAACCGCACAGTGTCACGCAACTTTTTTATATTTTTTGGAGAGAGCTTTTGGGTTACGTCTGATATTAACTACAAAAGCTATGTGCAACTTTTTGCCTTGCCAAAAAAATGGGTTCAAAGGTGGCTAAAACTAAATTTCTAAAAATTTTTAAAAAAATCTCAAAAATTTAAGCCCAGATTCCGAGTGAACGAAACATTTTTGAAAATTTTTTTTTTCCCCAACAGGTTTTTTCTATATTCTGATCAATATATAAAAAATTCAAGCAATTTGGAGGAGGTCGCTTCCATTGACTGCCTGATTCTTACAAAAAATGACTCTTAAAGCGAGAAATCAGAACAGCTCATCGACATAATACGCATTAAGTAAAAGATTACTAAATCTGTCCGACAACATCTGTGGAGTAGTCCAAGATCATCTGTACATTTTTGTCGGAGATCGTCTGTTTTTTCTTTTTTTCTAGATGAATTTTTTCCAGATGTTGTGACATCTGAAAAAAATCTTACTCGTAACTACATCTGGTTGAAATAATGCATTATTAGTTATTTTTTTTTGCGTATGTAGTTACATCTGAAAAAATTTCTTTATGTAATAACATCTGGTTAAAAAAATGCATTATTGGTAAATCTTTTTTTCCAGATGTAATTACATATTAAAATAATAACTTATTATTTAGCGCAGTTGCATATTAGATTTTCATTAAAACATGCAGCAAAATTTTGTTCCCAGAACATGCGAAAATTTGTTATGAGACAAGTCATTGATCAAAGAAAAATTCAGTATGAAACTTTATAGCCACGAAAAACTCAATCTAAAGCCGCAAAAAAAGTCGAAAAAACTCAATCTGAAGCTTCATCGTTAACAGGAGTTAATTGAAACACAATACAATCTATTTTAAGAAGGTACGATCGAACGAATTCAACACTTTCTGGTTCTAGAGGCGGCGCTCGTCACGTTGTTTATAATGAAGAGATTAGAAAACAATTGAAGAGTTTATAAACGATAATACAACGACAACTATAATTGAAATTAAATATGCTTTAGTTGTAAATGTTTCGATTGCAACTGTCTAGAGATGGGTGACCAATCTTGGATACACATATAAAATTACTCGATAAATCTACGACGTTCATGTTAAACGACATTTATGTAAAACGATCCTTGAGTTATTAGGAGGTATACTTCAGTCTAACCTATTCATTCCTATTGAAATATTGTTTATAATGATAAAAGTCCATTTATTTAACACATGTTTCGCAGTCATTCATGCGCAAGAAGAAGAGTAACACCAAACTCGATCATTCGCTCTAGGCAGCGTAACGCTTCGATGATATTGGTCGTCAATGGTTTAAACATTATTCACTGCAAAGCTGTTAGTGTGTCATTCAACACAGTTTTGTTTCAATAATATATTGATGAGGTTGTACGAGTTTTGGGGACAGAGGAAGAATTTACTCTGGTGATGGATAATTTCAGAATCCATCATAATGTTGATATTAGGGCTCAGAACATTCAAATAAAATATTTGCCACCATATTCACAATTCTTGAATCCATGTGAAGAGATTTTTTTTTATCTTAAGAATAACGTGCAAAGAAATACGGCCCCAGATGGAGAAATGAACAAATTACAAGAATGCGTGAGGCATGTTTATTCCTAATGTTTATTTATCGATTACTCGCACTGCAAAAGCATTTTCGATACGTGTCTTATGTCAGATGACGTGCCTTGACAGTAATTGGAAAATAAACAGTAAATTAAAAAAAAATATATAAATAATATAAAATGTTGAGAATGCACACGCGTTAAATGTTTTAATAGGAAATCACGATTGTTATAATTGATTGTCACGATGTTTTAAATGAACGTCATGGTTGTTTTAAATGAATATCATAGTTGTTTTAAATGGATGTAATATTTGTTTTAAATAATAAAAATCTAAAAGTCTAATATGCAAATGCGCTAAATGTTTTTATAGAAAATCACGGTTGTATTAATTATCATCACGCTTGTTCTAAATAAACGTCATTTTTTAAAGATGAAATTCAATTTTAATTCACGGATGTTTTAAATGAATGTTGTTTTACCACTAAGTTAAAGCCATGTAAAAAATGTGTAAACGGCATGGAATAATTGAAGGTTAATAAATATGTATATATGCATACATTTAAAAAAATATGGCATCCATTTAAAATTAAAATAAATTCCATTAAATTAAAACAAATTAATATAATACTATTATAAATTTATATAACATTAAATAAATATATAAATAAAAACCTTTTTGTTTTAAATAGTATAGAATGTTGAAATTGCGCATGCGTTAAATACTTGAATAGGAAATCACGATCGTTTTAACGATCTTTATTGCCACGATGCTTTAAATAATCGTCATGATTGTTTTAAATGAATATCACGGTTGTTTTAAATGGATTTTATATTTGTTTCAAATAGGATGCAAAACCCGACATATATATATATATATATATATATATATATATATATATATATATATATATATATATATATATATATATATATATATATATATATATATATATATATATATATATATATATATATATATATATATATATATATATATATATATATATATATATATATATATATATATAGGGGAAATGCAACTATGGGGTCATCAATAAATGATGTGAGTGTTTTTTCTCAATTTTTCGACTCCCCCTCCTCCTTTGTCAAACTGTCAATTTTTGGCCAACCCCCCGTTATAAATGATGTCAGTTTTAGTGTACTCCCCCCTAAAAAACAATTTAAAAAAGTCCCATCACCCCCCCCCCCGCCCCTAAAAAACAAAACCATTGATTTTTTTTCTGACTAAATTATACATTTATATAATAGTAGATCTCATCAAACTATATTATATAATAGTCGATATCTCATTAAATAATCAACTAAGCAAATAGTATTATATATCTTTAATATAATCTTCCCATGGGTTGTTGAAGTGATCATCGATTGAAACAATAGGTAGTGAATGCTCTCCGCGCTCTAAAAGGATATCGTATTCTTGAGGTACAATCAAATTCGTTGCATCAACTTCATTTTCATCTAACCATTCAGCAGTTTCCGAACTCTTCTGCAAGGCGATGACTGCCAAAAATTCTGTCTGACGCTTGGCAGCGATACGAACAGGTCGGACCCTTTTGATTAGAGGGAGTGTTACAGCAGAAGAATGGATAGACGCGTGCTTTTTCAACATAGCTTGAGAGGCAAAATAGATATTGCACTTTTTACAGATTCTATCAGCTAGGCTAGACTGAATTGATGGACAAAACGCATCATACGACAAAATCGGAAATCCTTTGGCAGTACGAGGAAGAATACTTTCAATGTTTGATGCGATGAGCATAAAGACGGATGATGGAAACAATTCTTTTGCTCCTTCTGAGACATCTACTGCTTTGAGCCCGTCTCTCGTTTGGTTGACAGGTACAGGTGGTAGAAGAAATATAGCTCTAATTAGAGTAAAGGAAGAGCTTCTAATAGTTCAACAACAAGAACAATTTTCACATCTCACAATTTGAGTAAAATATTGACTTGTACGAAGATGATCGGCAATAAGAACGTTGATCTTGTAATAAAAGGCTCCATGACTCTAGCTCTGATTTGTCTGGATCAATATACTCTGCAATGGTTGGATAACCGTCAATTTGTAGATCAGACCAAATATCAGCCAAAGCCTGTCCAGCAAAACCAAAGTTCTGTTTTTCTAAATTTTTATCTATTGTCCTGCCTGATTTAAAAAGATATGTTGGTTATTATAGGTTAAAAATTATATTAATATTTTTACAAATTAATTTTTGTCAATGTAATTACATTGAGAATCAAGATGAGTTCGGTAATCTTCATGCGGAAGAATCACCCCAGATAATTTTTTACTTAGAAGTGCCATTCGTCGCTCAGCTCTGTTGAATACACTGCGGCCTGGAGCGTTCGTCATGATGAAAAGAGCGTCAAGGTTATTCTTCAAGAAATGGTGAATCCCGATTTCAATTGCTTTCTGGTATCTGGGATTTTCGTCGGGTCCTCCATCGACGCTAAACACAACGATAGGCTTAACCATATTAGTTTGAGGATCTCTGGTAATAGAGTCGAATTCTTTGATATTCAAGAGCCGCTGAAAGTCTAATCCATGAGCAAAGGTTGTCGAGTGTTTTCCTGATCGAACAGCAATGTAGGTAGGTCCAGAATAAGTAACAGCATCTGTTTTTCCGAGACCATCTTTTTTAATTGTAGTTCCAGCGTATACAGATGTTATAAGCTTGTGTTTAGCAGCGACGACCCAGTCGTGGTCCGGGAGAGTTACCCGGTACTCCAAATGTATCAACAACGGCGCCTGTTTTTTGGCTACTGTGATTCCAATCGGCACTCTAGCCTTGTCGTCTTGGCTAATGAAACACACTTCATCTGGCCCTAAAATAGAACAAACATCTTCCACATATTTTATAGTTGAACTGCAAAAGAGTCCGTCAACATGTTTTAAATGAGATTCATTCTGAGGACTGATAACAGGGACTGTTGTGACGTGCCTTTTGCTTTCTAATGTTAACTTCTCGAAAGTAGACGAGTGTAGAGGGCGCTCTTGCTGATTGCAAATCCAATTTTGTTCATTTCGGATGTCAATTCGTCGAGAGTTTTAACTCTCTAAATAATAAAGAAATATATTTGGATATAATTAACTTTTTTACAGAAAACGGGATTTATTTCGTAAATTATATTCAAATAAATCTTGAAATTAGTTGTTAACATTTCAAGGATATTTTCAATAGTGCAAGTACTAATTAAGAGTATAATTCTTACAAATACAACATTAACAAACATAGCTAAGCTATCATTACCCGAAGAACCTCTGACCGACGTCTTTCATCAGCGGACCAACCATGGAGAGCAATATCCATAATCGCCTTCAAAAGAAGAGCTTGATCTACTTCTAATGACGGTCGACCAGGTTTCTTTCTGATTTTTAGTTTTTCTTTGACTTCTGTATGCTCCAAGCAGATTTCCTCCATTCTAGCTTTTTTCAGTTCTCTAGTTTTCTTCTGTTGAGCTTAATCATACTTTTTTTTGGCCAGCTCTTTACATAGATGAGCTAGTTTCTTCTTTTTCTTTTTCAATCTTCCTCTTCAGCTTCAGCAATGAATCCACTTCTCTTTATAGTCTTCAGTCCAGCAACTTCACAATTTGAAGCTGCAATCTCAGAATTGAGTCGATCTTGAGCCATTGTTCTTGCATTTTTTTGATTTTTCGTGGTCAGCAAACTCAAAGTTAATACACTTTGTTGATCATCAATAACAGATCGCTCATTGGTGAGCTCAACAAATTGTGAGGAATTCTTGTCAAATTCAAGTGAAGTATACGTGGGGGCAGACTGTTTTGGAGTATTGGCCCAAAATGATAGTTGCTTGCTCTTAAACTTCATTGCCTTTTCATTAAATAAATTGATTAAATACATTACTCTTGATTCAAGATCCTTTTGCACCAGTTTCTTTTCTTTTAACGAATTCCATATACTATGGACTTCTTTCTGGATATTAGCCTTTTTTTTATCGGGATGAGCATTTCCATACGAGACCATCAATAAGTTAAGTAATGCGGTTTTATCCATATTTTAGTATTGATTTATTAGTATTGTTTACATCACAATCAGAATAATGATTTTGCTCACCTTTAGCGCAAGCTTTTTAAAAGAGTTTCTTCAACCCGCTAGCGTTTCGAATTTTCAATAGACTTTATGTTTTTGCATTGCATCACTTTTACAATCAACCAGAGAGCAATTAGAGTTTCGTATTTTATAATCCGCAAGGGAGCGAATAACGATTGTGAATTTTATATACAAAGAGTTAATATTTCTAACATAATTTGATTCGCAGTCAAATGGTAATTTATTAATAAGACGATAGTAATTTTTATTTTACGTTAGTAGTTGTTATTTATTTAATGTCTCTGGAAAACTTATTATATTAATTTATAATATTATATTATAAATAATTTAATAAAATATCAAATTCTCCGCATTAAATATTAATTTCCCCACAAACAAAACATCATTTCTATACTATTTAGTAGATGTAAATACCGTTAAAATCTGCTCATTAAAACTAAAAAATAGTTTTTATTTTGTTCAAAAGATGAAATTAAATAAGTATTCCACTAAATGCACAAAACTTGGATATAAAATGCATGAAAATTTCATTTTTGCTCAGTTAATAATAAATCGGGTCGTAAATCTGAGGAGTAGTTCTCTTTAATTGTGTTCTCATTTAACCATTTGTCTTCTTTTACTGTATCTATTTCTCTACCATGTTCATCTTTGATTGTCATTGAGTTAGGAATAGTAATAACTGCAAAGTCACTATTTTGGCTGTTTACTATCGGTGCGATTGTTGGACTAACAGAATTAAAGTCAACCCAATGGGCACCAACGTCTATGAGACGTCTATTTAGAGTCTCAGGTATTTTGAGACATTTGAGATAAAAGTGAGACATTTAAAAGACGCCTTAAAGATGATCGCATATTAGGTATGTGGAATTTCGAATTTTTCCGTCACCTACTTTTTCCGGAAGTTCTGAATACTGCTTTTTTGACATTTTTAGTCTAACAAATTTTTTTTTTATTGCTACATCTTACTTTTATACTCGGATATTTTAAAGCTTATATATGTTTGCTTTAATAATTTCATAAATCTGGCTGCCGCTAGGCGCCACTTGGTTTTTTTTTTACGTTTGAACTCTTTTAACTAACAAAAAATTTTCGATTGCGCTCAAAAATTTTTATTTGCACAAAATTTTAAAAAACGCGGAAAACATACAATACGGTCCTACTCATTCTAAACGTATTACTGAACAATAATATATATATATAAATATATATATATATATATATATATATATATATATATATATATATATATATATATATATATATATATATATATATATATATATATATATATATATATATATATATATATATATATATATGTATGTATGTATATATATATATATATATATATATATATATATATATATATATATATATATATATATATATATATATATACATACATATATGTATATACATATATATATATACATATATATATATATACATGTATATATATATGCATATATATATACATATATATCCTAATTTAAATTTTGTTCTTATTAATTTAGCACTTGTCAAATTAAATAGATTTAATAATCTATTTTGGTTGGTTTGGTTGTGGTTAGTTATTTTAGATGTTAAAATGTTGTTTTTATTAAGGCTTAATGAGTGTCACAAGAAATAAGATTCACTAAGTTATTTGACTCAACAATCTGTCAATACATAAAAAAGAAGACAGTATACTTGTATACAAATTTATTAAAGAACAAGATTTGGAGTTTCAAAGCGAGAAGTTTGAGAGTAAATTTTGTTTATTTATTTTGATTATGGTAAGAGATGGGTTCAAAGTAAACTAACTGGTGCAAAGTTTATGAGGAAGAACTCAGCTTGGCTTGAAAATGATTTTAATACCACATTAATGAAGGATAGTAAAATTAAACAACTCGGCAGACCTACATTATCATTTAAACGAATCATTCTTAAAAACAAAGAAAAGAAAAACTGCAACTTTGTCAGCTTCAAGTTCTTATGAGTTATTGTTTGCTAAGCTTGTACTACTTGTAGCATGCATTGTCAAAGATTTTTGGTAATTATGAATGCATAGGGACAATAAACCCATACAAATTTATAAAATTCTATAGCTGCTAATTAGAAAAACTTATTAATTATACTAGAATACAATTTTTTTTTACAGGAAAACAAGTTTATCTAGCAACGTGTAACAGCACGATTAATAACACTAGTTAATCGTATTAAACTTAAACAAGTTTTGCTTTCCACGAGAGAGGATCAAAGCGAGGATCTCATAATAAAACACCCATAGTATTCATAGCAACTAAATAAAAAATATCCATAGCAACTAAATAAAAAATATACTACTTTTTAATTAAAGTATCCATAACAACTAAATAAAAAATATACTACTTTTTTTAAAAGCGCGACCTCATATTGTTACATATTTAAAACTTGGTGATTATAACACGCGTAAAAGTATCTGCAAATACCAAAACTAGATTTTTGCTATCCGAAATTTGGTATCCATAGCAACGAATTAAAAAAATAACACATTCATAAGAAGTGCAGACATCATATTATTACTCATCCTAATTTTAATCAATATAACCCTAATATTAAATTAGTTATATTCTTACTTAAAATTCCCTCTTAGTAACAGAAATAACCTTTTTAATTCCTGTTTCAAATTTGCATTTACATTGTGCAATAATATTAAAATTGGGTACATTTTTTTAAGCCCAAATGAAAACACTTTGTAAGAATAAAAATTACTCCATTAAACACTAATATAATTTTTGGTTGTGTAATATTATATTTTTTCTAGTTTGTCCATCAACTAATTTTATTATGATTATTATGCCTATTTTCCATTTCTAGTGTGTATAACTTGTAGTGTCGTTACTTTGTTAAATTAAAACTTTCAAATCCATGTTTTTTAATTGAATATTTTTAACTTTTTGATTATCTTTTTCAACCGAAGTTGTTGCTTTAATTATTACTATTATTTTGTTATTGGTAAAGACATAGGTAAATAAATAAATTCTTAAAATAAATAGTAAAGGCATAGTTGTTTTTACTTTGTTTTTAACAGTTATTGATTGTTTGTTGTGATCTCCACAAATAATTCTTTTTGTATGTTGTATGTTGTATGCCTTTTTGTATGTTGTATGTTGTCAATCCTACTCATTTGATGCAATCATATTTCATGATAGACTCACCTTAATAATTTACTTTCACTCTCTTTTGAAGAAAAATTGTACTCATTTATAGTATAGTATACATAACAATGTGGTCTCTTGTTGCGCGGGAAGAGGATGGAAAGTTCATGAGTGATGTAGTTCGATACGTTTGGATTGAAGGCGAAATACTTTGATTGCCACCAAAGGGTCTTTCTGATGACCGTGCCTCATCAAAGAAAATGGTTCCAAAAGATGACTGGAGACGCTACTCTATATTGAAAATCTGAAAATATTGAATAAAAAGAAAATTTGTTTATTATTGCTCATTTTATCTCTCTCGAGTGTTGGGATTCCAAATGTCTTTTTATTTTTTATTGTAACAATCTATAACCTGGATTATAATTACTAAAAATTTGAAAGTGAAAATTATTTTCACTAATGATTGGGTTTAAATCCAAGACGTATACCCAGGTTTGTATCATAAATCTCTAATCCTTGGGCCTCATTTTGATATACTATTATATCAAAATAAGGACTTTTCATTTTTCTAGCTGACAAGGAAGAATGCATGACCTGCAACTACACTACAGCAGCTGATAGTAGCAATGACAAAAAAAGGTTGAGGAAAACTGTGATCAGAGGGTGGCTTTACTACAACCACCTGCACTTAATCAATCATAGGGAAAAAAACGCAAGAAAAAAAAGACCTGTTATTTCCTCTGATTTTGAAAGTGATGATAGTGAAGTACGCCAAAAGATACCTCGAAAACAAAAGAAATCCCAATTTGATGTATCTGCAGGTATCATTTTACTTTTAAAAGTAACAACTAAGTTTTCCGTGAACACTTTTTTATGAAATACTTTTTTGAAGTTGATTAAAGTATAACTTTTTTCTTGTTGTAGTAAGCATGTCTGACAATGGTTTGGAAGATGAGGAAGATAAGGAATTTGTACCTATGTTAAAATCAAGTGAGTATAACATTTATTTTTCACTTAGTTTGTTTTAGTGTTTCTTAAAAAACAGTTCATCTCAAATTGATGCAGTGTTAAAAGTTCGAAAAGATTGTAAGCACTATGTTAAGTTTTGGAACTTGTAACTATGTAGCAATCCATGTTTAAAATATACTTTTTTTGGTTTCCAGATTTCCAGCGCTCAGTTCTTTCCTTTCAACGCAAGGTTCTTTTTTGGATACGCAACAACAGGGGCAGAGTTGGAAACAGTTCATTAAGCAGCCCAATTAATTTCTCCTTGATTTAAGATATGGACATGGTGAACACTACCGATGAATTTGTGGAATTTAAAAAGAACATCTCGAATGACACACTTCTATCAGTAAAAGTAAAGATGTTAATAACAATTCTTTAAAACATACTCGTATACTATTAGTTGCCTAATAAACTCCGGGGGTTGAAAAAAAAATTAATAAGCGTCCCCTACCGTTTATTAGGCACCTAAGAGTACATGTAAAATTCTATTTATTTATGTATTAAAATCCATTTAACTGAATTTTACACAGGAAAAGATAAAATTACTTTTATAATAGTGGCTCAAAAAAAAACAGCAAAGAAATGTTTAGGGGATTTATGGTGTACACATAAATTTTAGGCTTTCCCTGTTTACAGCCCAATTAATTGAATCGTTATGCATAAGAAGATCTTTTTTTATTTATAAAAAAAAATGAAGTTTTAGCTTAAACCAATTGTTTTTTACTCTAGCTGACGCAGCTTTTTCAAGTGGTTGGATGCGACTAAAAAGACTGCACCAAAAATATCATGAAACGTGTTCTGAGCAATGGGTTAATGGCTAACTTGAACTTGTAGGGCCTTGGTAAAAGAACAAGTAGATAAACTAAATTTGCGGATACGAAAATCTACCACCTTATATACAATGCTGTACTACATAAATTTCCAAAAACAATGGAAACTGAGTTTTACAAGAAAACTCAGAGCATATTAAGAAATGATCCAGCATGCAAGAATGCTGAACTAAAAAAATAATATATTGAAATAAATATATAAGTTTTAACTAGTTTTCATTGTATTGTACCTTCTAATATATGTGTATTGCATGTTTTTGAAATAATACTTTTCATCTTTACAATATAAAGTACTCATCAGATATTTATTTTATATAACACTAATTTAGTTCAAATATTTTAATATTTTTGTAACTTTTTTAGAGCAAATTAGTTGTCTTCAAAATTACTGGTATGAGGTATCTCAAAAACATCTGATAGGTGGTAGTCTCACAAATGAATAATTTGAGATGCCTCAAATACATCTGAATTCAGACGTCTAAAAGGCGTTAACATAGAGGCCGTCTTTAAGATTACTAATTTGAGGTTTCTTGATGACATCTAATATGCAGATGTCTCATTGATGATTGATATGAGATGTCTCAAAGACATCTGAATTCAGACGTCTAAAAGGGGTTAACATTGAGATTTCTTTTAGATTGCATTTAGACACCAGTCTGAGACGTGTTTAAATATCTAATAGACATCTTGGTGCCCACTTTGAACAGGTGATTCAAGCGGGTCAAATGTTGGTCTTGTATCCACACTGTTTTCAATGTACCTTTTATTTTAGCATTCATCTAATTTTCTAATATATGATCTTGCGACATTCCGTTTTCTTCGCCATGAAGAACTATATTAATATTATAGTAAAAAAAAAAAAATATTGAAGTTATATTGAATTTCTGATCACGCTTTGTAAAGTTTTTACTATAAAAAATTAATTGCTAATTTTTATTGTAAGCATAAAATTCAGTTTGATTGTTAATCAGACTGCACAAAACTATCTGCGCAAAGTGAGCGAAGTTTGACGGCTGAGTTTGTTGTAACCAACCAACTGTGCTTATCTCGTATGGACAAGTTAATTGGCTTTGACGGTTTGTTGAAGCAGCTTTCTGAATAATTGTTTCAAATGAAGTGCTTGTCGAATGAGATACAAACTTGATATACTTAGTCTAAAACCTAATCCGTAGTATCTACGCGAGATAAATATTTATTTTACGCTAATACTCAATATTTGCTTTAGAGAAGATTATAAACCAATGTTTACACAAAAAATATATTTGTTTTTTTTAATAAATAAAACACCCACTGCACACATTTAAATAAAAAAAAAAACGTTTAACTTGCATTAGTTCATAATAGACGTAATTGAAATATTTCAAGCAAAACGTGAAAGTTCAGATTAGATGTTTTAAAAATATTTTTTATTTAAATAATTTCAGCAGTAAAAATTTTTGTTAAGATGCAGAAAAGATTTTGTAAATGATGCCAAATGTTTTTGTTTTTTTAATAGCTTATTTTATATAGAAGTTAAAAATGCCATTTGGCAACATATAAGACGCTAAATTGGTTTGTTATAGGTTGTTTTACAGCAAAAAATTTAATAGCGTTTTTTTTTTGCCAACTTTAGTGCAAGACTATTAATCATTAACTAACAGTACATGTTGATTACAATTTGTTTACTTTCAATACATGTAATCATCACAGAAAATTTTTTACTTTATAATTAAATTCATGCTTAGTTTAAAAATATATTCCAAACATGGTGTTAACTGAACTGCAGATGTCAACAAAGTTTCGTCAAGTATTGCTTTTGGTATTGATGTGTTTTTTAATGCAGTCTGTTAGTAAGGTAACTTTTAATTTAAAATTTTACTAAAACTAAAAACACCTACTTCCCCATGCGGAATAACCAATATAACCAATATGCCAAATAAAAATCCATCATTATGTCAAATAAAATTCTGCAAAACGTTAATATAACTTTAATTCAAAATAAATTTGTAATCGGAGCAGTGAAATTATAAAGGTTAAAACTAAACTGAAGATTATCTAATACTTTAATATTATTCTTTAGAACATATACTAACATAACACACATATCTAATATGTAAACTATATTATATATATATATAATATATATATATATATATATATATATATATATATATATATATATATATATATATATATATATATATATATATATATATATATATATATATATATGTATATATATATATACAATTCTTTGTTTCAATTAGTTCCAATACTTTTTGCAATTTTTTTTTAGACTATTTATATGAAATTTAATTCCGGATCACAAAGGTGCATGGGCGCATGTCATCATAACAGTCATGCACCAATGTCGCAAAGGTCATGCGCCGGCCATCAAAAAAATGGGGTCCCCGATTTTTTAAACATATATAACACTGCAGTTGTATGTTTGTTGGGACTTCAATATCACTACTGCAAGGGCATAAAAATGTTAAAAATGACCAGCTTTTTAATACATATAATAACATGACTAAGAATAGAATGAGAATGTTAATCAGAAAAATAAAAAAGTTTTTTTTTTTTAGTTTGCTTTAAAGTTTCTAGTTTGTTTTTTGTCATATGTATAATGAACTTTTTAATGTAATTCAAATATGATTTTTTTTAATTGATAAAAAGGCGGAACGAGCATAGCTTATGTTGTCAGCATAACTTAAATTTAAAAAGTAAAGAGAATAAATTAAGCATTCTACCAAATAATTAATAAATACCATATAATTAAGCATATACATTCTTAGCATTATTCTAAAGCAGAACAAACATTAAAATACAAGATGATGGTTATTTTTTTTTTAGTAGGAGTTGGTAAGAATAGCGAGAGTGAATTTGTTTTAAATGGTAGTGACGAATTTAGAATTAAACGCTTTTCCATTTTCATAAACAAGTTGAAAATTTGCTTGAAAAAAAAAGGCTTTTTGCTTATGAGTCTGCAGAGAAAAGGTTTTATTTTCTAACTAATTTTCAAACCATGTCAGTTCCTTGTGTACTATTTATCCTTCAGATCAAAATTTCATGACTTGTCTAGTTTTAACAAGTTCATGGCAAATGAAAAGAGTATATCAGCACTAGAATGTTTGTAAACAAATTGTAGAAATAAATTAGAATCGGTATTTCAAATGAATGTGGACACATATTTTTAAATATATTATTTTAGGAATAAGGTTTCTTAATAATTTTTTGCAGCCGGTCCCCTTCAAACAGCCATTTAACTGTATATAATTGTTATATTAATAGAAGTTAGAGTCATCTGCAAATATAAAATATAATGTTTAGTGATAAATATAGGTCATGTGCTGTAAGAATATTAGTGGAAAATAAAATAATGGTATATTAAACCCTAAAATTAAGCAATGGTTAAAATAGTATAGCTAAAATAGTAAAACACACATGCTATTGAGTGTTAAACTGCTTTTTTGAATCCTTGCATATAAACTGCTTTCTGTTGTTAGATAATCTTTAAACGAAAGTTAATTTGTTTCAGATCTATGTTAAAGTTTATTTGGCAGTATGTCCTAATTTGCAGTATTGAAGGCTTCGGACAGATCAATCAAAACTTCTGATGTAAAAAAGCCATTATATAGAGCGTCAGATATATTATTGACTAGTTCAACTATTGCGAGTTCAGTTAAATGAGTTCATTGGAAACTATTTTCTATTCATTCTGACGTCAGATTCTGACGTCATATGGACGTCAATCTACATCGATTGACGTTAGGGTTTGGGAAAAACTGGCATTTTTAGACCCGACGAGTCCGAGTCGAGTCTAAGAATAATTATCGGGTCCGGGTCCAATACGTCTTTTTAACTTGCAATTTAACAATAGCATGAAAGGATTTTTTGTTCTCACGCCGATTTTTAAAAATGGATTTGGTATACGTTAAGGTAAATAAAACAACTTTTAGCCAGTTCAACGTCTAACGTAAATATATTATTCTATAATTTTATTAAAATCTTAAACTACTAAATAAACTTGACATTACCTTTTTAAAAATATCGCATTTTATAAAATGCATGTAAATATACTAGCAAAAACAAACTCATTAATTAAAATACTTGCAAGTGTTTAATACAAAACAGAGCAATTATTTTTACTTAAAAAATAAAACTTTAAAAATACTAATGCACTTAATAAATTGTCCGATAATCTAGAACGATTTCTAGAAGTTGAATGCTACAGAAAATGTTCCTGCGGAATTTGTTGGTGTTGACTTTATCGTCATAAACGATTGATACAATTTATCTAAATATACAGTTCTTTTTTTAGTTTTTGAAAATAAGAAAAATTATTTTTTAATATCAGCTAATTTATCTACACAACTTGGCAAAATTGGACATTTCGCACTTTCTAATATTTTATGTAGTTCTTCAGTGTTATGGTAGTGTGTTTCCGGTAGTATTATCGTTATTTTCAGCTGAATGCCCCTGTTCATGTGTGTTTTGCTGTTCTTCATCCTCACCAAATAATCTTTTCAGTAAATCTGTTGTAAATAATTGTATTTTCTTTGAAGGCAAAGTACCATTTACAAGAGAATCTAATAGCTCTTCTATTTCTTGGTTTTACGGCTATTTATTCGAGTTTTCATCGTCATTAATAGCTCTCTACTAAAATTACCATAGGATTCTTTTAATTTTTTTAACATAAAATCAATTGCTAATCGGGCTGTTGCAAGATTAGCATTGTCTCTGCTAAGAGCTTCAACAGTTAATTTAATACGCTTTAGAGTATTTTCCAATTCATTTAATAATTCAATTCTAATATTTTTTATTAAATGTACACTTCCAATAGTCGCCGGTTGAACCAGCTATTTGTTTTTTAAAATTAATATTATATATGTTTAAATGTTGTTCTACTTTTTTAACTAACTGTACAGCTGTACATGAGTTAAAAATTCTCACTTATCCCAGATTATAAACTTCAGACTCAATTCCATGCAAATTGATATTGAGATATTTCCGAATTTTCATACTCGTCCATTCATCAAGTGTAATGCTAAATCGTCGGGCTTCTTAAATTTTTTCTAGTAACAATTCTAATATTTCCAACATCTTTTTTTCATAAAACTAATGAATTAAATTCATAACATCTCTTTCGGCTTTAAGAAGATTATAACTTGATTTTACTAAACTTTCACGAATAAAACTAGACTTTGTAATCACCCTAACTGATATAAAAACAAGAGCGGCCATTTTAGAGACAATTTCTTCTAAAGTCTTTCTTGCGACGGAAACGAAAAAGTCAATAGTTTTAAATCGTTTGGTGCCAGAATTTTTTCCTATTTCTTCCCGTGTTGTTAAAGAAATTCCATGTTTAACTTTTAAATGTTCAATCATTGATGAAGTGTTTCCATCTTTGTTTGATATTATCGTTGAACACTTATTCCATTTTCCACTTTTCAAATCGATACATTGAGTGAAATACTTCCACACTTTGGAGTGCTTCGACATAATGGGGCTGTAAAAAATATTCTAGTAAAATTATGAAATTTCACTTTTTTCCTAAAATAGAGAAGTAATTAATAAATGAAAAGTGTTTTTTTTTAAGTTTTTTATATACGCGCTAAAAGAATACTTATTAACTTCAATCTTTTTAATCAAAAGTTTTTATATTAGCGAACGCTTTTAAAACATTTGCCAATATAGAAACATATTATATTAGCAAATCCTTTAAAGCATTCGCTTATATATAAAAACATTCGATTAGAAAAAAAGTTATGAAGTTAATTCTTTTAGTGTGTATTCGGACATACATGGAAACATACATAAACTTGAATGCTCTCAAAACATCTAAAAAGCTGTGGCCAAGTTCAACTTTAAGTTAGATTCACAAACCCTACTACTATATTTTTTTAGAAAAGGTAGAGATCCAGCTCGACGACGCACCGCTGCCTACAAAACAAGGCAAAACATTCGAATCATGAGACTCGCCGAGCCTTAAACCGGGTATCGGATCCGGGTATTTACCCACAGACTCGCCGAGTCCGAGTCCGGGTACCCGGAACCGAAAAACCCTAATTGACGTCCATGACTAAATGAAAAAATTTTTTTATAGTTATCTTTTATTTTCTATATCTTGTTTTTTTAATGCATTTGGTCATTGAGCTAATATTAATATAGCATTATTTATATAACTGAAAGGTTTGCATAAGACATTTTTGCGTAACTTATTATTATTTTTATTCCTAAAACTGCTAAAATTTATTAAATATTTCATAACTCGCATGGAAAGAAAAAAATTCATTAAAAGTTGAAATAACTATTGAAACACAACAAACACAGCGATTTGTTAAATAAAATGTAAATATCAAGCTATGAAAAAAAAAAAAAAATAGTTTACGCAGCCAATTATTTACAAAATGATTTTTTCTATAACTTTAATAAGGATTTTATTACTTGAATAAGCATTGCTTTGTTTTATTCTTTTTTTCAGGTTCCTCCCTTAAATCTAATCTGCCCCAATAGTTCAGAGTGTATATTTGTTATGTCTACCTAAAGACATTTATGCAAGATAGACTAATATTGTTCCCTCAGTAGCAAAAAAACAACCTGAAAATAAAAACGAATATTCAGCAGGGATGCGGAGTCCAAAAAATTTTTGTTATCCAGAAGCTCTAAATATGTAAAGAAGCTAATAGATTACTTTTAGAAAGAAAAAAAAAAAAGACTTTTAGGTTAGAGGAACAATCACATTTTTTAATCCGGAGTACTCTAGGACGTCGGGGTTCCGGCCTTAAAAATAATAGCTTCCAAGTCAATAAATCTCATGAATTTTTTTCCTATAGCAGATCATAAGTCAACTAACATATTTAGAGTTCCTGAACATCAGAGACCAGGAAAAAACAGAAATATAAAGCCGGAGCCCTTTTGGGACTCCCATTAATGATATTTAGGGTTTAATAATCCCCTCTCTCCCCCAAAAAGGTTATTTTCATTTTATAGTCGGTTTTCTAACGAATATAGTCAGCTAGTCAAAATTTGACACATTTCAGTTGGTAGATTTTTAGTTTTGACGAACTTATTTTTTATTTTAAGAAAGCAGTTTTCTTAAAATAAAAAATACGGCGCCCTTCCCTCCTTATATTCCTAGAACCGCATCTGATAATAATCTAATAAAAATAAACTAGTTTGATTTAAGGAAACTGTATTCTTCAGATCTTCCTTCTTGTGCATTTCGCAGATATTATCAGAGAAAAAAAGTTAAAAAAAGAAGGTTATTCTATAAAAATTAATAAATAATTTTTCAAGTTGATGCGAGCCCAAAACGATCTTTATTCAAGTCACGTGGATGATCCTTTTTGTACAGCAACTATAAAGAATGTGAAAGAAGTTTGCTCTTGTTTTGGCCTCAAGGATGTGTGCTTTATAAGTCAAGACAACAAAGCTCGGATCCCAATTGGAATCACCGCTGCTAACAAATAAGCTTCAATATTAATGCATATGGAATATCAAGCTTCTCTTCCTGAACATGATTGGGTCATCGCCGCAAAGCACAAGCTCATCCCATCTCTCTACGCAGGCATTGAAATTAAATCTTATGAGCTTGGAAAATCTAACGCAGTTTGCTATTTTGGTCCCACTTATGTTGCTGTTCAATCTGACAAAGTATTCATCATCAACAGCGTATGCTCACAGATTGGGATTTTGAACAACTTTTGACTCTGACAGAGTTCGATTCCATAACAAAAAACCCTTTGACCAAGTTGGTCAAGCCTGTGGTTGTCTTCAGTGTTGATTTAGCTGAATTAATTCTCTCTAATGATTATTAAGGAACTCATCTAGACTCAAGGAATTCAAATTCATCTTTAATACCAAAACTTTAGGAATTAATTTTCTGTATTGCAACTTATATTTAAGGTAGAACAGTGGATCTTCTTTTGGAGAAAAAAATTTTGAATTCGCTGGAAAGATCTGTCTCTCGATTTTTTCAGGTCTGATGATTGATCAGTTTCCAACAGTGATTGAGTATATTAATCCAGATGGTAAGACGGATCTCGATGCTCGTTTTATCGAAGGATTAGGAATGGTTAGCCTCTTATGTGCGCACCAGCCAATATATCACGCAAATTATGAAATGTGAGGATCCCGATTGTTGTTTTTTGAAAAGTAGCTCTTATTTCCATGTTATTCCCGGTCGATTTCTGCCTCCAACTACTCCAGTCTGCTAGTCAGAAATTGATTGAAAGCTGTACCCGTTTCAGACTTCACCAGCAAAAATCATTTTCCTTCTGTATTTTGTCTTTTCGCCTCCAATACTCAGAGCACCATTCTCAGTCATTCAAACTTCCTCGTTACAATCTGTTTTGTCCCTCTGTGCAATCAAGTTAACCTCAGAGAATCTGTAAGCATTGTAACGTGTAATTTTGTCTCCTAAGTCATGTTAAAAAAGCTTGTTAGCATTATTCATTCCAATTTTTTTAACCAAATGGCTGTTACCCTTTTGTGAGAAGAATTGCAAAAGAGAATTGATGGCCGTAATTGGGGTCGAAGAGAACGCGGCCTTTGCAGAATGGTTCGAGGAGGACAAAATTGAAACAGAGGGCTTTAATACTCAAAATGATGCAACTATTTCAGATGAATTGGACTGCCCTTTTCAAATCATATCAATACAGTAGTCTCTCGCTTAATTGCGCAAATTGAAACAGGCACTGCGGTGCGCAATTAACTAGGAGTGCGCAATATAAGAAAAAGATAAGAAAATATTTAGCAAACTAAATTATTAACTATATAAACAAATCTTTATTAAGAAATATATTATGCATGACAAAAAAGTTATGAATTGTAGGCTGATATGCATTCTGCAGCTTTTCTCGTTTAATTTTCATAATTACTGACCGTATGCTTGATGATAATTTTTCGTAGCTATTCATTAATTTATCGTTGTCGTCTTTTAAAATTGCATAAACTTTTTGACATTTTAATTGCTTGCCAATATTGATCAGAGATAAATGTATAAATTCAATACCTAAGAAGTCTGTACCATTGTCTATCTCATCATTATTAGCTTCTTCTTCATCAGAATTGTTATCCATAGCAACTGCATTATCATTATTTTCTTCGAGAGATAAACAATCTTCAACATCTTCCTTGATTGCTTCAATATACGTTGGAGAATCTTTACAGTCAATTGATTCAAAATTGCTGATATCTTTGGAACTGATCATATTCCCTATTGCTTCAATTTCGTTCAGCAGCAAGAGCATAATAAAAGATGCAAAGTCAGCCTCCTCAGAGCTTAGCTCAGTGTTAAAAGGGCTGGAAATCTGAAATAATTCTACCTTGTTAAAGCAATTTTTGAGAGATGAAGGTTGAATTGATTTCCAAGTCAAATTGACATACTTAGCAGCGTCAAGAAGATGTGCGGGTTTCCCG
>NC_088921.1:23617500-23647500 GCF_038396675.1 Hydra vulgaris | reverse complement strand
GGACCCAAGACAGACCCTTGCGGTACTCCACTTTTAACTGGAGACCAATTTGAAAATCCGCCGTTGCAGACGACACGTTGCACTCTGTTACTTACCAAATTTTTGCACCATCTAACTGCTTTTTTAATAAATCCATAACTTTTTAGTTAAATCCATAACTTTTTAGTTTAAGACACAATCTGTTGTGAGGCATGGAATCGAAAGCTTTTTTCATATCTAGGAAAATGATATCTACTGGTAAATTATCTTCCATTGCTTGAGTTATTAGATCCATAAATTCTATAAGGTTTGTACAACAGTTTTTTTTTTTAGAAAATCCATGTTGTTCCTTAGTCAAGAGATTGTTATTTTCTAAGTGCGACATAAATGTAGCTTTTAAGATACGTTCCATAGTTTTATATTGTTAATTTTTTATCATAAGACTATAAAGAAAAAAGCAATGAGTCAGTAAATGTCAGATATTTTTTATTATGAGGGTAGAATAAGAATAACTTTAATCTTTTTTTTATTTTATTGTTTTACAACATTTGTTAGTAATTGATTCTTGGAAAAATCTTTGAAGTCAATTTTAGAAGTTTAAAGCAAGATAAACTAAATACCTCAAGATAAACTAAATACCTCATTATCTGAAAAATCAGGTTTAATGTTTGCAGAGATTCTCAAGAAATTTTTTTTAGATTATAGTATACAAAATGTAAGAATAAATTTACCAAATTTATAAGTCTTGTAATTATTTATTTTTAAAAATTTGATATAAGAATTTAAAATTTAAAATATTTGGTTAAATCAAAATATTAACAAATAGGTTGTTAGTAAAAGTTTAACCATTAATAGAGTTGTGGAGTTTAAATTAATCGTATTTTAATTAGTTATATTAAATTTAAATTATTCTAATTTAAGCCATTCTAATTTTAAATATCCTAATTTAAAATATTTTAATTTATATTACTCTAGTTTAATCTAAATTAATTAGTGTTTGCCCAATATCCACCTCTCCGGTTGAATTGATAAAATGAAGTTAAAGCTGGGTTTAATTTTATCATCATTATCATGATATTATTAATATTTTTTTTAATCATTTAGTCACTTCTTTAATTTTTGCATTTTATATCGCATCTTTTTATAACTCTCCCAGGTTCCCCAAAATCCCTTTTTTTTTACACACTCTTTTCAAGTTCTTCTCCAGAATAAAATATGTTGAAACTCATTCATCTTTATGTTCTTTATGAACAAACCACCTGATCTTGCATGGTATGCGTGGAACCATAACCTTTACCTAAACTCACAGTTTCATTTCCTATTCTTTAGACTAATATATAAATCTTCCTGATCATCATCTTGTCTGTTTTTTCCAGACTCTGCATATTGTCAACCTTTGTAGTCTTTAGTTTTACTGCTGCTGTTAGGTTATTTCACTTTTATACATTACAACATACTGGCGTAGATCCTCTTTAGTTTTTCTCTGATCTTAAGCAATACAAATTTTGAAGTAAGTGGAGATAATAAATAAGTTCACTAATTTGGACCTTAATATATCACATCTTTGCTTTTGATGCCTTCTTTTTCACCTTATGATTCAATCAAGTTTTAAAAAAAATAAGTTACCAGCACTTTTTATCCTATAAACACAATCTGAAACTTCTTTTTTTTGTTTTGCCCAGAATTTCTATTGTTGAATTTTAAAATTCAATAAATAAAGTTAATGAAAATGATGAAAAAATTTTTATGTAAAAATTGAGGGTTTTCAAAAACTTTTACAGTTTTTTTACAACTTTTTCTAAGAAAAAAATCAAGGTTATTAAAGAGCGAAAGTAAGAGATTTTTACAGTCAACAACACTGTTGATGGTTATATTGAAGTTATTGAATCTGATCATGGTGGCAGTAACAATAAAGATGGTATTACAATCTTCTCTGTTTGACGAGCGCTTTCGTGTTTTTACAGTTTTGCACTTGCCCACCTGCCCACCAATACTATGGCTAGCTCTTTTTTAAGCGATCACCAAAAACTTTCAAGCGTGTTTTTAAATTGTATCAAATCTTTTTTCTTAATCAAATTCTAATTAAAGAGGTACAAAAAACAAATATTTTGTATAATCGCGCACGTCAGACAAGTAATTACTGTCTGGCCAGCGCTTTTTTGTGCGCTAGCTGTAAATTTCAAATAGAGAAGACTGGTATTATATTTAGTGATGGTATTCAAGCTGTTATTTGTTGACAAAGATTTTATTCCCTTATCTTTGTCGACAAAGATAACAGAATAGTCTTTGTTAACCAGCTGACCAGCTTGTTCCAGCGTTCTAATAATTCTGTCAATAAATAAGAAGTCAACACAGGTAGCTGATATAATATCAGAATCACTGACATTAAAAATTTACACACACAAATAATAACGAAAGAACTTTTGCAATTTTCATGTAACATAAGTTAACAAAAACATGATAGAGTTTTGTTTTTTCTATAATTTAGTTAAAAAATTCAAGTTTTTTAATAATATATGAGAAATAATATTAAATGTTACAATTTTGCATTTAAAGTTTTGAATAAGGATACTTAGTTAAAGCACATTTTTATTTTAACCTTGTGTAACAAAGGTTAAACTACATGCATTTACTAGTTCTGGTGCTTTTCCATTAACAAAATAAATTATGTCATTAAGTAATTCTTATTTTGTCGCATTAGTTTAACAAGTTTTTAACTTTTTATATTAGGAAAATTTAGAAAAAAATCTTTTATTTATTTTTTGATGTTAATCAAAATTATATATATTATTATTTCTTTTATTTATGTATTTTAATTTTAATTGACATATAAATATACACAAATAAATAAAAATAAGAATTATATAAATATTTTTGTTTAGACATTAAAAAAAAGAAAAGAGTTATTTGCTATTCTCCTAAAATAAGAAAAATCAGTTAAAACCTTTTTTATTTTTGTTTTAGTAAAACAAATCATTTGTAAATCCAATTATGGGGGTCATCCATAAAGCAGGTCATCCAATATTTGTCAATTCTTAACCCCGTTCCTCCTGTCACAAACAATCACATATATCCTCTCCCTCCTAAACTGTAATTCGATTGGATAACTTTCATAAATGTTATGAAAAATCACTTAGGAAGAGTGCCACCAGTTTTTTAAAATTTCCTTTGTTAACTATTTTTAATGAATGAGTTCAATACTTTTTAAATTCGTTTGTTACCTAACTCTAACTCTTAATTATAGATATAAAAATCCATGACAAAAATTGCTCGGTAACGTAAGTGATGTAATGTAAGTTAAATATATATAGTATCAAAAAAACAAGTTTGTTTTCCTTAGCTGGTCACCTCTGATAAACTTTTATATATTTTTTAAATTGGTATAGAATTCTTACCATCTTGTGAAAGTTTCTAATACAAACCGCTTTACTAATTCGCAGAAATCTGACCTTGCGCGTGTAACGTAAGTTAAAAATGGAATTGCCTATATGTATATATATATATATAAATATATATATATAAATATATATATATATATATATATATATATATATATATATATATATATATATATATATATATATATATATAATTAATGATTGCTGCTCCATCTTGTAACCTCTGTTGATTTTTTAAACAAACGTTTTAATGATAAAAAACAATATTTTATGTTGTATTAACTTTTTATATATTTACATATTCTATCTTTTAAATATTCCATATTTAGTAATTATGTTTGTTTTATGTTTTGAAAGTTAATATATATATATATATATATTAACGTGGACGTACAAGGAGTCGCACTCCTTGTACGTCCACGCCTAAAGTAATTTTTTTAAACTAACTGACCACGGCAATTTGCATCTTTCAACTCATAAAGCGTTTCAATAACTCGCTGCAAAAACTCATCTACATAGAAAAAAAAAACAATGTTTAAAAAAGGAAACAAAATTGTAAGGAAATATCAAATTTAATTAAAATTTAATAAGTAAAAAAAGTAAATAAAAAAAAAATTTTTTTTTAATTTTTATACAATTTTTGTATTTTTTTTTTTAGAGTCATTGTTGAAAAAAATATAATCTTTTATAATGATATAACACTAATTGAAAGTTTTGATGTGCAATTATTCTCGATTTTTATTAGTCCATATAATTAAGAAACTAATTTGTTATGTATGTTGGAACTATTAGAAATTTTGTAAATTTTTTTTCTTACGTTCATTCGTTTATTTGTTTATTGGTTTTTACATCTTTTTGCTTTTAAAAAAGTTTTTGGTATCTTGACATTTTTTCTCAATACTTATATAATAGGAAAATAATAAAATAAATTGTTATTTATTTGTAAACAATATTATTTGATTAATAAATTTTGTTAATGACGGAATAAGTTAAATAAAGGAATAACATAGTTTCTAAAATAATGTATTTACTGCATTTGATGCATGTCTGAAATTGTTTCTTTTATATTGCCCAATTTTCAATACGCATCACTAGAGATAATGAACCTAACAATTTCTCTGTTTAAAAAAATGTATTTAAAAACTTAAAAATAAGTTTTGAATAGGCTCCTTAAAATTTCGTTAAGACAATTCAGTAAATTAACAATCCACTACCACACAAATTTTTGCCGCATCATTTTATTTTTTTACATAAAAAACTTTAAAAAAAAAAAAAATTATACAAATAAATAACAATTAGTTTTCTTGCTTTCCTGTGCTTTGGCAAAAACAGTAAAGTTTAGCAGAAATATTTAAAAAACAAATTTAAAAATTGTCTGTTTTTCTTGCGAATTTATAAAATATTTTTTTATATACTGACTGAAAAAAGTCTTGAAAAAGTTGTATATCAAAAAATATTTTTATTTTCATTATATTCTTATCTACTTTTTTCCTCGACTTGTATCAATTTTGGTAGTGAAAAATAACAAATGTTTTGTAAATAAGAAAAAAAAGCAGTAAATATTTAGATATATTATTTTCTTGACAACAACTTTATTTTTTTATTAGTAAATTTTTTTTAGCTTATTTTATTTAGGTTTTCTATTTTTTATAGTCTTCTGCTCTTTTCATCGAGTATTGCTGATTTATTCTATAGCTTTATTTTACCATGAATTCTTAAAATGCTTATGATATAAAAACGTGGTCAACTTGTCCAAAAAAATTACTTTAAGCGTTCATGTACAAAATGTGCGACCGCACACGCTTCCCAGGAAGGCTTGATATATATACATATATAAATATATATATATATATAAATTTATATATATATATATATATGCATTATATATATATATATATATATTTATATATATATATATATATATATATATAATGCGGTAGTGGTGTAGTGGTAAAGCGCTCGCTTCATAAGCGGGAGGTTCCGAGTTCGATCCCCACCACGTCCCTGGTAGTACCGCGCTCAACTTGTTTCTCCGCGCAGCGGCCTTGTTTGTCAAGGTTTGTGTTTCGGAGTTATAGAGTTGAGAGAGGGTTATAACCACTATTAAGTAACCTCCTCATCTGTAGTGGCTTTATCAGCCTTGAGGAGGTGAATAACAAAAAAAAAATATATATATATATATATATATATATAAATATATGTATATTTTAATAAAAATCACAATATTTTTTATTCTTGACATGTTCCGTAGTCTTACTGCATTTTCAAAAGATTTAATTTACAATTAAAACTCTGGTAAATAAATTTAAAAACTGAAGACAATACAGAGAAAAATTAACGGACAAATACACTTGGACAAATCCACCTGTTATAAATACTGTTGATAATACTAGTATAAGATATTTTAAGCTTCCATTTATTGGATTTTACTCAAATTTCACCAAAACTAAAATTGATAAAATTATTAAAAAGTATTGTAAAAATGTAATAATCAAATTTATATTCACAACCGATAAATTAAAAAACAATTTTTGCATAAAAGATCCACTTCCTAAGATGCTTAAATCTAACGTTGTCTACAAATTTTCTTGTGCTGGCTGTAACGCCAGTTATATTGGAGAAACCTCCAGACATTTGAAAACACGGATAAATGAGCACCTTACGAGTGACAAGCAATCGCATATTTTTAAACATTTAAATTCATCCATTAATTGTAAAACACTAACTAATTATGATTGCTTTCATAATTAGTTAGTGTTTTACAATTAATGGATGAATTTAAATGTTTAAAAATATGCATAATTTCAGTTAAAAATAAAAGCAGCACTTCATATTAAATGGGAAAATCTTTAAATAATCAAACATCTCATTAAATTTTAAATTTATCTAACTTACTATATTATTATTATTAATACTATTTTAATATTAGGAAGTTTATTTTGTCATAATTTGTAATATAATTTTGAATTGGTTTGTAACAAGTTTATTTGTCCGTTAATTTTTCTCTGTATTGTCTTTAGTTTTTAAATTTATTTACCAAAGTTTTAATTGTAAATTAAATCTTTTGAAAATGTAGTAAGACTACGAAACATGTCAAAAATAAAAAATATTGTGATTTTTATTAAAATTTTTACAAATTTATTGCTAATGCGATGTTCAAAATATATGTATATATATATATATATACATATATATATATATATATATATATATATATATATATATATATATATATATATATATATATATATATATATACATATATATGTCCATATATTTAAATTAAATCAAATTAAAAAAAAATAATATAATAATTAAAAAAATATATATATAAAAATTGAAAAATTATATATACATATATATATAAATAAATATATATATTTTCGCAGTGCTAATCTAAATCAGCAGGAATAATGATATCAATAAACGGATTTAACTATGAGTGGCATGTCACTCTTGATGTTATACATGTATATCTATATATATATATATATATATATATATATATATATATATATATATATATATATATATATATATATATATATATATATATGTATATATATATATATATATATATATATATATATATATATATATATATATATATAAATATGTTACCCGCAGTACCAGGAATGAGCATATAGCTAATGTTTATAATAATATAGATAATATAGTTTTGCAACTTGGATTTTCATGTGTTTCCACAATCATCAGGCAAGTAGCAGAAAAATTAATTTTGCTACAAATTTTGCTTAGAAAATTATGGTTTTTTATTTAGGTTTTAAACAGAAATTTGTAAATAATTAGTCAGTGGGTGTAAGTTATTTATTAGTAATTAGTTTATAAAACTGACAAATTAAAAATTGTAATTTAGGTTATTTAATTTTAATTTTACTGTTAAAACAATAATTGGTATTTACATATTCAAAATTTATAATGAGGTGAAATAATTTGTGTTGAATGTCTTGGTACTGCCAGTAACAGTAACATATTTATTTATGTATAAATAGCTCTAGTGTAACTATCGAGCGCTCATAATATATACAATAGTTTTATGATGTAATAAGAGTCTTATTTTACATTCAAATATACACATACGTATATGTATATATATATATATATATATATATATATATATATATATATATATATATATATATATATATTTATATATATATATTTAATTATATATATATTTAATTATATATATATATATTTATATATATATTTATATATGCAGGCTTGGTCGGGAAGCGGGAGCGATCGCTCTTGATTACTGACCACGGAAATAATATTTAGTTGCAAAAAACTGGCCAGGTTTTGTAGTCGTTTCGAGAACATTTAAGTTTATGTATGTCCTAAAAAATTTTTTTGTTTTACGGACATACATGGAAACATATAAAAACTTGAATGTTCTCAAAATTCTTGGTGTGGAAGAATAAAAAGAATATTCGCAAACACTAAAAACCCGCCAAATCTATGAACAAACGAATTCTATTGGTTCAAAAAATACGCTGACAAAGCGAAATAAAGTTCTTGAGTTTTCTGTAGAATGGTTTTAAAAATTGTATTATTCGAAATTTGTTGTGTATATATATTTCTAGCAATAGTTGTTATAAGGATATCAAACGAACTGTTACTTTTATACTATGGCTCATTCTTGGAGCCACATCTGCAAAGCTGTAAATCTTTAAAACTAATATTATTTGTTTACAAAAATAAATGTTTTAAACATATTTTTTAAGTTGTCAAATTTTTGAATGTTTATTATGTATTGTTAATTTTTATTAGTATATTCTTATTTTTCTTTAAAAAGTATGTATTTTTTAAGTAAATGTAATTTTGTGTATCTGTTATTCTAATGTAATCTTATAAAGCAATTTTTACGATCTATTTTGTAAACAAAAAGACTCTCAACAATAATTGCGTTTTCAATGAAATTGTTAATAATCAACGAAGTTATTAAAACTACTTATAAAATAAACATAAAAGAAGTTTCTGGTTACTAAACATAAACATCCATACGAAGTAACTCGCCCTATAAATATATATATATATATATATATATATATATATATATATATATATCAATTTTCAAATTTACTTAAATGCTCTTTAAGTACAATTAAATTAAAACTTTAAATTGTTAATGTAAGTTGTTACATATGAATACAAATTAAAAGTATAGTTTTTTTAATCATTTTAAAGTTCTTCGTAAAATTTTAATAACACTGTACAATAATTTTTAACTTTTTGAAAAAAACAAGAACCAAATTAGGTTATCTTTATTAATTCAGACGTGCTGATTCCAAATATGTAATCAGTTATGCTGTAGCACGTCACAATTTTTTGTAATAACGATTTAAAGATGTAACGATGTAAGATGTATTTTTCTATACATATGAATAAGTGTAAGAACATGTTTATTATCACTTTTAACACAAATTGTTTACTTGTATTTAATTGTATTTAGCCTGGCGTTTAAATGCTGCATCGGGTTCATCGCGCTGCAAATTCCAGCAGTAATCTGCAAGCATGGCGGGGCTCCACTTTCCCTTGTATCTGCTTTCCATTGTGGCAATACTCTGATGAAAGCGCTGACAGAGAAGAAGGAAAGATGGGAATGAAGAAAGTGGAGCTTCAGCGACATGTTACAACCCAGTTGTTGATAGGATGCAATTAATCTGTCTACCAAATCAGCGTAATTTGGTGCAATATGTTTTCCAAGAAATCCCTGGCACACCCGTTTGAATGCATCCCATGCTGCAAGTTCATATTGATCCATCGTTCCCGAAAACGTTTCATCCAGCATCAGTTCTCGTATTTGGGGCCCCACGAAAATGCCCTCTTTTATTTTGGCGTCACTGATTTTAGGAAATTTGGTCTGCAAATACTGAAATGCTGGTTTGTCGTGATCTAACGCCTTTACAAACTGTTTCATGATTCCAAGCTTGATGTGAAGATTGGGCAAGATGATCTTCTCTTTATCCACAAGAGGTTCATGAATGACGTTATGGGAACCAACCTCAAATGTTTCTCGTTGTGGCCAACATTTCCTTATATAATGTTCTGATTTCATCCTGCTATCCCATTTGCAGAGGAAACACATGTACTTAGTAAAACCAGCCTGCAATCCATTTAGTATAGCAACAACTTTCAAATCTGCACATATGGACCATCTGTGATCTCTGTATTTAATTCTGTCCAGAATAAGTAATATATTCACATAGCTTTCCCTCAGGGTTACCGAATGTGCTATGGGAATGGAAGGCAGCACATTTCCAGTATGCAGTAATATTGCCTCAATACTATAAAGTGATGCGTCAATAAACAAATTCCACATAGATGAATCGTATTGTATTCCTAGATCATCAAACAATCCACTGATGTCATTACAGAAGCAAAGTTCTTCATCCATAGAGAAGTATTGCTGCAGTTCCCGTGATCGCTTTCTAAATGACGACACTCTTGCATCACCAGCCAACAGATGCCACTCCTGGAGACGTGAAGCCAGCAATTCACTCTGTTGCTTTGTTAAATACAAATCTCGAACGAGATCTTTCAGGTCAGATCCTGTTTTGAAGTGGGGTTTACGCTCTGTATCTTCTGGCAACTCGTAACTATCATTGTCATCAGTATCCTTGTCTGAATCAGAACTGTCCGTGTTTGGGATTTTCGATGGAGGTTCAGGAACAGGGAGTTCAGCCGAATGAGGAACAGGACAAATAGCTGAAGGTAGATTTGGGTACACTATAGCTTTCTTACCCTTAGAATTTGGACCTGATATGTTAACAGAACAGAAATAGCAATCTGAGCAATGATTTTGGGGTTCACGCCACACCATTGGCACCCCAAATGTTGGTCCTCCACCAGTCCTGTTTGCCCAAGACGATAGTGAACTAGCGCACCTCACACAGCATGCATGAGGCGCCCAGTTCTTATCCTGGTCGCCGACTTTGCAACCAAAGTATAGTTCATACAGTTTTTTCACATGTGGTGTCAATCTTCGTCTGCATCTCTTTAAAGTCAGTTCGCCACAAATGTAGCAAAAGTTGTAGGCTTGATTTTTACAAGTTCTGGGCATTTCTTGTTTCAATATACACTATATTATATCTATATATTACTTGGCTAACTGTAGTTTATCTAAAATAAAACAGACTTACATTTAGTCTAATACAAGGTTAAACAAATGCAAATAGGTATATGATAAAGAAATGCTAATAAATAAATCATAAACAGCTGCTAATAAATATATTAAAAATCACATTGACAACTTTCATAGTGAAAATCGAAAATTTGAAAATGTAAATTTAACCAGAATTGGTGGGTCACACAATAAAACGGACATCATTTTTGTAATCTCCGAATCAAAATACATAAGGTAGTGTCAATGGCATTTCCGTTTTTTTTTGGTTGTTGTACAGTCTAATTTGTTAAATAAATAGTTGTTTTATTACATGTTTCCATGTAATCAAGTTGCTTAAAATTTGACTTTAAGGCATATTGCTTAAAATTTCACTTGAAAAAAAAGTGCAGTTACATTTAGACATAGTGTTGTTACTTTTTTTAAAGGAACGATGCAATAAAATTTAACTAAATTTCTTATTACATCACATTATTTGATATAGTGTGATGTAATAAGAAATTTAGTTAAATTTTATATATATATATATATATATATATATATATATATATATATATATATATATATATATATATATATATATATATATATATATATATATATTGAAAATGTAAATTTAATATATATATATATATATATATATATATATATATATATATATATATATTAAATTTACATTTTAAATTTAATGTAAATTTTATATATATATATATATATATTAAATTTACATTAAATTTAAATTATATATATATATATATATATATATATATATATATATATATATATATATATATATATATATATATATATATATATATAAATATATATATATATATATATGTATATATATAGAACCCTTAGATGTTGTCTGAAAGTCTTATCCATATTTTGTTGACAAAAAGTAAAAATTAAAATGCAAGACCGGAATTATTTTTTTTTATTAATTGATAGACTGCCTGCCCCAACCAAACCCTCAGTTGATGTAGCAGCACTCCCTTGCGGGTCAGGCTAATAGATAGTAGATGTAGCAGCACTCTCTTGCGGGTCAGGCTATTTGTCAGTCGATGTAGCAGCACTCCCTTGCGAGTCAGGCTATTTGTCAGTCGATGTAGCAGCACTCCCTTGCGAGTCAGGCTATAAGATAGTTGATGTAGCAACATTCCGCGCATGATTTACAGTAAAAAAAAATAAAAATAAAAACATTTTATTAAAAAAATTAAAAATAAAAACATTTTATTAAAAAAAATAAAAATAAAAACATTGTTTATATTGTTAAAAACATTCCGAATGTTTTTAAAACATTCTGGTCAATTAAATTTGCGTTTTTGTGGTTTTTTTAAAAAAACAATTTATTTGTAATTAAATTAATGGTTTTTACTTTCGTCCAACACGCAAATGTTGGACGAAAGTCAAAAGTAATTAAAAGTGACGTATGTGTTGGCGTAAGAATCACTTTTTTCCTCCCGCTCTTCCCAAAGACAACAAACTATAGATCTCTCTCTCTCTCTCTCTCTCTCTCTCTATATATATATATATATATGATATATATATATATATATATATATTACTATATATCTCTCTCTCTATATATATATATAAGTATATATATATATATATATATTATTATATATCTATATATTACTATATATCTATATATTACTATATATATATATATATATATATATATATATATATATATATATATATATATATATATATATATATATATATATATATATAAATAAATATATATATTTTTTAAATATAAAGGAAAGTTTTGAAGTTCTTAGATATTGGTTTTCTAGCTCTAAATATTTTCGCTTCAGCTGTCATTCTTACAAACTCATTATACTTAAGGTTACTTTTTTCTGTTTTACTAATTAAAAAAACTTATTAAAATTAAAAAGCCCACTCACTAAACATCATCAGCGATATTGTGAATCAGTTCTGCTTCCTCCTCATGCTGTATTTTTAACCTTTTTAGTTGATTTCTATCTAATTAATTTAATTTCTACAATAACTCAATGATTTAATTATTTTATTTGTTTATCTAAGAAGAATTGCTTCAAATGTGTTAAAATTTTCACACGAAACAAAAAATTGTTATTAAAAAAGTTAACTTTTTTATTTATAAAATAATTTAGCTTAAATAAAACTAAAGCTAGCGTTAGTTTTATTAGAATCTTGTTAGACTTTTTGGGGCTGAGGGCTATTTTTATATTGGAGGCCTTTTTATGTGCCAGAGTGTAAAAATGATAAAAAAAAGTCTTTTGACTTTTTCCGGGCCCGTAACATTCTGGGGCCCGGGGCTATAGCCCCCTTTAATCCCAACCCTCCTTAATCCAGCACTGGAAATAAGACACATGCATATAAATAAAAGTTATATTAAACTCTTTAATAAATAAAAGAACATTTGTTTCCTTATTAAGCAATCGTAAGATGTTACTTTGTATAAAAAATGTTGCTTAATTTTATAAAAAAATTATAAAAGAGCGATATTTCGAAAATATTTGTTCTAAATGTAATTTATTTTGCTTTAATTTTTTTCTCGTTAAAAGTTAAGGAAAATAAACCTGTTTTTTTGATACTATGTATTTAACTTACATTACATCACTTATATTATCGAGCAATTATTATTGTGGATTTTTTATATCTATTCTTAAGAGCTAGAGTTACATAACAAAAGAATTGCAAAAGTATTGAACTTATTCATTAAAAATAATTAACAAAGGAAATTTTACTAGTGGCACTCTTCCTGAGTGATTTTTCAAAACATTTATGAAAGTTATCAATTCGAAAACAGTTTTTCTGCAAGACTAAGAGCAACTTTAAAAAATTATTTTTTCAATATTACAACTTTATTAATACTTATTTGAGTCATTTAAATCTTTGTTCTAACGTTGTCTACAAATTTTCTTGTGCTGGCTGTAACGCCAGTTATATTGGAGAAACCTCCAGACATTTGACAACACGGATAAATGAGCACCTTACGAGTGACAAGCAATCGCATATTTTAAACATTTAAATTCATCCATTAATTGTAAAACACTAACTAATTATGATTGCTTTCAGATTTTAGATACTGCCTCTACCATTAACAAATTAAAAATAAAAGAAGCACTTCATATTTCATGGGAAAATCCTTCTTTAAATAAACAAACATCTCATTATATTATAAATATCTAACTTACTATATTATTATTATTATTAATATTTTAATATTAGGAAGTTTATTTTGTCATAATTTGTAATATAATTTTTAATTGGTTTGTAACAAGTTTATTTGTCTGTTAATTTTTCTCTGTATTGTCTTCAGTTTTTAAATTTATTTACCAGAGTTTTAATTGTAAATTAAATCTTTTGAAAATGTAGTTAGACTACTAAACTTGTCAAGAATAAAAAATATTGTGATTTTTATTAAAATTTTTATATATATATATATATAAATATATATATATATATATATATATATATATATATATATATATATATATATATATATATATATATATATATATATATATACACACACACATATTTATAAACCTTGTTAATAGTGCATTGTATACATATATATATATACTTTTTTTTATAGAGTTACCAAGTGGTTTTCCGATTATTAAAACACACCCTGTAGATATACGCCAACCTGAAAGAAAAATTATTGATTTTAACTGTGTGGTTTCTGGTAAACAACCACTGCAAGTAGTATGGTTTCACAACAGGATCCCAATTACTTGCAACAATAACCATCATCTATGTACATACAATTCATTGGAAAGTAGCGATTTATTTATATCAAACTTGAGCCTTCGCAATGTATCAAACTCTCACACTGGATTTTACCAATGCGTTGCTTTTAATGAATATGGACAAGCAGTATCCTATCAAGCTATGTTTACTGTGGCTCCCAAAAGAATCAGAAAAGTAAGTTTTTTAATTATTTTTTAAGTTTAGTTAAATCAAGTAAGAGATCAAGATCACTTTAAACAAAACAAACAAATGACATCAAATGAGTGCAAATTTAAAAGACAAAAAATTTTATGTGTCGAAAGTGAAAAGACAATAAAGCCGCTTATTAAAAAGACCACATGGACCACATTTGAAGCTCTTAGTCATTTAATAATAATTTTAAAGCCTAAACATGACATGAGAATATACATCAACTATAACTTTATTTTTTTTTTTTTTTTGTCTTAATCTAATGTCTTTAGAAAAAAAAACTGTTAAAAAACTATATTTTTGTTAATAAAATTTCAAACACAAATTTAAAAGTATAAAGTTTATTCCTTGTGTAAAAGTTACGAAATAACAAATAATCATATGGATTAAAATAATTAAAATAATCAATAGGAACATTGAAAAGTCAGAATATATGAGTATTACAAATAAAAGATAAACCATTGATTTGCCATTGGTAAAGCCTAATGAATAAAAAATTTGATTTGTGATGTCATTAAATTTGTTTTCGCATTTCCTTTTTTAGGACATTTACTTTTTTAAACTACTGTAATTTACCTTAAATTAAAAACATTTGAATTGAGAAATAACTAAAAATGTCTTGTAATGTTAGTATGAAGAAATGGAATGGGATATTTATTATGCTTGTGGTTATTTAAAATGTGAAGTAGTTTTCTTTTTCTCTCAAAGGGACTCCCAAATCTTAAAATAAGTGTTTATTTTGTAAATAAACATTAGAAATAAGTTCTGAGTTAATTAAAATTGCCAAAACAAATTATTTATTGAGATATTAACAAAAAATATTTGTTGTTTTACCATTATATTTCCAGTTAAGAGGTTAGAATTAACTTCATGAATCTGCATAGTTTTTTCCATTGTAAAAAATATCTGGTTTGAATAATAATTGTACTTACAGGCATGGTCAGAAAGGTGTGGTCATATAATGGTGTGTAATCGCACGTCATTATATGTTCGTTGCATGTCATTATATGCAAATAATAGTTTAATAATAAATCATCATATATATCAATGATATACATCAATAATAAATTATCATAAATAATAATAAATCGCACGTCATTATATGCAAATAATAGTTTGTTTTGATGATTTGACCGCAACTAATAACATTTCAAAAATGCGCTGTATAAAAAATATTTCAATTATACTTTACTTTTATCTTTACTATGTTACTTACTATTTATGTTTTTATATTAGCGAATAACTTTTAAATAAAGTTACAATTTGCTAATAATGATTTTTGTGTAAGGTATCAATGAAAGTTATATGTTTTTTTTAATTTATATTATATAAATTGAATAAGTATGCATTTTTTGTAAAAAACGTTATTTAAAATAAAAATAATTTTGTTTTTATAAATGAGGACCTTTTTGACAACAATAGTCTCTTTAACAGGGATACAGAGTCCCTAAAATGGACTCCTGATTTCAAAGTCAAAAGAAGACTTTGAAATCAACTTTTACGCTACGAAAGGATTCAATAATCTTATAAATGTTACCTGATACACCATAAAAAGAAAGCTTATGTAAAAGACCAGCATGCCAAACTATATCAAAAGATTTAGAAATGTCAAGAGAGATAGCCTTAACCTCCCCACCTCTCTCTAATGCACAATAAAACCTATCGGTAATTACTGTTAGCTGTAGAACAAGAAGATTAAAATCCATATTGATGATCAAAAAGTTATTAGATTTAAGATGAGTGATTATGTGTTTGTTTATTAAAGATTCAAAGACCTTGCATATGATGGGAAGAAGACTAATGGGATGGTAGTTAGACAAGTCAGAATGCTCTCCAGAATTTTTGAAAATAGGGATAACAAATGCTGCTTTCCAGCAGGCTGGAAAACAAGATTCTGATAAGCACTTATTAAATAGTTTTAAAAGTATAGAAAACAGCTCCAGAGAATACTTCTGCAAGACTATAACAGGTATGTTGTCTGGACAACAAGCTGTAGAAGAATCTAAGCAGGAAATCACTTTAGATACAGAAGCTGGAGTGATGCGAATGTCAAGCAATGGATCGACCTGTTTGTTGGCTGTATCAGGTAGAGTGACACTTGACTTGGAATTGTCAAGAGGGAATAAAAAATTCCATGCCAGTCTGAATCCAAGAAGTTATGTAAGAAGCACATTTGTCAGCAGGAAGACAAAAGATTTTTTTGCAAGGGCCATCACAAAGAAAATCACGGAAAGAGTCTCAGTCAGCTTTAAGGTAATTGTAAGAGGTATGATGATAGGGTAATTCTTATGATGAAGAAGAATGAGATGAATGGTGAGAATGTAGAGAAACTGAGCACTGACTAGGATCAGAAACAAGACATAAGTTGATTAGAGAAGGTTAATGATTTGGATTGTCTGGAAAGCAAGTTGGAAAGTTGACTATTTGAGTTAGGGATTGAGAAAGGCAAAAATTGTGGGCTTTAACACCTGCAGAGTCACTGACACTAGAGCCAAGCCATTCAGTGTGATGAGCATTAAAGTCATCAGCAACAGCAATATTTGCTGATGGATAAAGAGAGAGGGCTTGGTCAGCCAATATTGCTGAACTCAAATTAGTCTCAGAAAGAGCAAGTAGGTCTGGTGAACTTTACAAGAGATAAGACTTAACAGAAGAAAAGTTACTTCAAAAACCACGAATATTTGTAAATGATAGGTTTAGAGAACATAGTGATGACAATGGTTTTTTTTTTTTTAATAGTTTTTGGTACTTTGGTCATTTTTAAGTTTGTTATAGAACTTGACTCAAAGCATAGAAAGTACTCAGTACACTATTTAATAGTCCAAGCAATTGCCTCATTACTATCATTAAACTCTAAGCCGTAACAAAGGGCTTCAAATGTGGCCTCAATAATGCACACCAAAAGTACAAGCAGAGCCACCATTTATGCACAACATGGCACTGTTAGTACTCTGATATTCAACAGCTGTTGATGGAATCAACCTCTCTAAGAGCTACTACAAAGTTTGGGAAACCTTACTACAATAAAACCATAAAACTGAGTTTTAAAGCTGTACCCTCATTAGAATGTAATAGAATGAGTTGCCTAGTCATAAAAACAGAGACACAAGCAAAACCCATGTATTGAGTCAAGAAGATCCAGCATTCAACATCCTAAACTAGAAGCAATGTATTATAAATACATCTGTGGCAGCCTAATTGATGAGGAAGAGGTGCGGGGCTGGTCAACAGATAGAATCTGTTTACCTCTTAATACTTATGTTATTAATGTGCTCATGTAATATGTCCTAATAAGCTGTGGATGATCTAAAAAAAATTATGGTCTGAAACTTAAAATAAATAAAAAAAAAATTTAATAAGACAATCCTTCTCCAGAAGGTGCTGCAGTGGAGGCAAAAAAAAAAAAAAGAAAAGCCAGTAACTAGAAAAACTTTCATGTTTATTTTAACAATAGCAAGTCTTTTTTTGCTATATTTATTTTTTTGCTATAAATATGGACAGATTAAAAATTTAAAATGTATTGTGTTTAGGGCTTGATTTGATGCTTCGCAAAACAGCACCGATGATAGCACATTAAACCACTGATCTATTGTGTTTATACAAATAATTGAAAAACAAACCATTTTATAAACTCATACATATTGCAATTAATTGACACTTTTCAAATGGGTTCTCTAAATAAGCCCAGGTTTATAGAAAAAGCCTAGGTGCATAGAAATTTAGTTGTTTATTGCAGGTTTATTGCATAGAAATAAAGTTGTGCTTATATATAAAAACATGTTTATGTATATTGTTAATAAAATGTAAAAAATCCACTTACATAACATTTTATACAGGATTTTGTGTAATATAACGAAACCTTTCTAATAATTATTAAGTCTTTTTTGCTCAAGCTGTTTTGTTTTGAATTTTTGTATTTATGTTATGGTATTTAAAAAAATTGTCAAGATTAAAAAACATAAAACATATTGTCTCATCCAAGTGGGAAATTTGAAACTTCATTTTTAGATTTAAAACTTCAATTTTAAATTTGATAATTTCTGATTACTAAAATTACTTCTTCTAAAACCATTAAAAATGATAAATGTGGCTTTTTCGTACATATTTTTGCGTATGGCTTTTTCATAATATTTTTGCGTATGTGATGTCACTTTGTGGCAAAAAACTAGAAAAAATAAACTAGAAATAAAATTTTATTTAAATTTTTCAGGAAAGTTCTATTTATTAAGAATATATAGAATATATTTTTATATTCCAATAAAGACTAAATAGAAACATTATTTCTTTAAAACTATTTATTACTATTGTAATAACTACAATTTCTTATTGTTGAAATGATCTATCTGTGCCAGTTTTATATCTTTTTTTGCAAATGTATGCACCATAATTAAAATTAATGAAGAAATGTAAGATAAATGCAAAAGCAAACCTGGTGTATAAAAGTTTTTTTGCCACAAACTGACATCACTGCACAAAATATTTTCGGCTTAACTCTTAGATTAGCATATTATTGCTATGACCGTGTCTATAGATTTTAATGGTCTAAGATTTCATATTTATGCTATTTGTAAAGCATTGTGTACAAATGTTTGTAAGTATAAACCTCTTTTTAGCATATGTTGAGTTTGGCGGGCGTATATTAAACGATTGTGTATGATATATATATATATATAATATAAAAATACTTTTTAACAAATGTTTGTAAGTGTAAACCTCTTTAGCATAAAATTTTTTTTTAACAATTACAAATCTTTTTTGCTATATTACTATTTTTTTGCTATAAATATATAAGCAAGATTGAAAAAGATTTCAAAGTTTATCAAGTAAAGGGGAGGTCTTAAACCCCCAAAACAACACTGATGACAGTGCACTTAACCACTAAGCTATCAATAATATGTGTTTAGAATAATAACAAACCTAATTATAAATCACTTATATGCTCCATGTATGCAGAAAAGGTGGGCATGCTAATTTTTTTTCTCTTAAAACAATTTTTCAGAATGAATTATTTTACTAAAAAATATTAAAATAAATAAGGAATACATATAGAAATGATCGGTGTGGAATAAGTAAGTATAGAAATGGTAGGTTTGGTAAAGACCCATATTTTACAGCTCCGGAAAGCTAGGATGTATATATAAGGAAAAAGTATAGAAAAGGTCCGGTGTAAAATAGACTGGGTCCAGTCAACTAGTCTTTTTAGTTGTGTAATAATTTACTAGCGGGTATTTACCTGGAAACTTACTATTTTTTAATTAGTAAAAAAAACACTATAATTTAAATTGAGTAAATATTTATTAAACAATCATTAAAAGTAAATTGTTTCTTTATTTTAAGGGTTTTTAAAAATATTCTATAAAACCATATTATATTATGTAACGATATAAGATTTGAAGTTTGTTATTCCAAATGTAATTAAAAACTTGATTTAAATAAACTTAGCATTTTAATATTTTGAGTTTTAATTTCTTAGAGTTTCAATTTTAATTTTTTGTGTTTTAGTTAAATTCATTTTATTTTCTCTTTTTTTAATTTAGGCAAGTTTTTTCAATTTAGGCAAGTTTTTTCAGTTTAGGCAAGTTTTTTCAGTTTAGGCAAGTTTTTTTAGTTTGAGCAAGTTTTTTCAGCGCATTTTTAATTTTTGAAAGCATGTTAAAAGCTAAAGTCAAGTCGTCAAAATAAAATAATATTTGCATGGCCATATATTATTGGTTAAGAATGGGGTGCGATCGCATTCCTTCCTGACCAAATCTGTACTCACGGAAGAGTTTTTTTAAATGGTTTATATAATTACACAATTTATGGTTTAGTAATTACAAAGATTGGGTTTTCCCTTTTTATAAAAAAACCTTTGCATTACATTAAGCATTTTAGTTCAACTGTAAAATTTTGACAAAATAAAAGTTAAACAAGTAATACAACTTATTTTTAGTTTAATTTTTATTTCCATTAAAATATTTTGTTTTCATTTACCGTAAAAATAATTTTATTTGCACTATTTTTTACTACATCTAAAAAAACAAAATAATATTTTTGGTTTCAAGATTTTATTTGTTTATTTGTTTGTTCTTGAAAACTTGTTTTTACCAAATATCAGGATAATTTTTAAATTTACATATTTTATATTTATAGCACTAATATTAGTTTTGTTTTTAAAATAAAATAAATGTTAGACTTTTAAAGTGATACTTATTAATTGTTTTATTTTTATTTGGTTATTATTCTACATAAAAATTCATTGCTAAAGGGAAAATTCAAGTATAACATAAAGTTTACAACTCAATTAATATATTTAAAAACTTTGAGATAAAAAAAATGGCATCAAAAATTATAAAGATTATTTCTTATATCTTGATAAATAATTTGTTTTAGGAAGTTTAATTTTCATGAAACTTATTTTTTAAGATTATTTAAGATAAGAACACAACTTGTCTTGGCACTTGGGGACCCCTTTAACATTTGACACAATTTTTTTGTTGAAGCTTTCTTCTTTTTATTAAATATTTATAAAAAAAAGTAATGTTTGAAAAAAAAAGTAGTATTGAAAAAATAATTAATAAAAAATAAAAAAATAATTAATAAAAAATAAAAAAAATAATTAATAAAAAAAAATAATAAAAAATAAAAAAATAATTAATTAAAAATAATTACTAAAAAAGTAATTTGAAAAAAAAAAGTAATATTGTAATATTTGATGTAATAAAAACCCTAAGCAGGAATATCTTTAAAAGTTTGTATTTAATAATATAACGCAAAATGATCGCTTAGTTTGGGTACTACCTTTGTTGGAAAAGCAGAGTATAACATACCTTTGAAGGATTAAAATAATTTAAATAACTTTTATTCAGGGCTTGAATTAATGCAAAAAAAATCTAATAATTACCCCTTCATTCCTTGCACCAATTTATGGAAATGGGAGGGAGAAGGTTGGGGTTGCGTTAGTATAAAATTGTGTCTTTTGTACATTATTTCGTAATTGTTATTATTTTAACATATTATCTCTTATATTAAAATATCATTCTATAGTTTTCTCATTTGGCGGTGTTTAAAATAGCGTAAGTTACTGCTATAATTTACAGTATAAGTTATAATTTAAAGTTTATGTTGCAGTTACAGTGTAATGAGCAAGTAACATATTTAATACTATTAAGAAATTACTTTTAGTAATTGTTTTTACTTAACATGATATTTAAAAAAGTAAAAGCAAGAAAGTAAGAGTAAAAATGCTAATATTACAATATTCAAACCACTTGTTTAAATATTGTAATATTTGCATTATTTTATTTATTTATAATTAGTCATAAAATAAACTATTTAATGCATTCATGCTGACAATAAAACAAATGTTATTTTTAAAGAGTTTTTAAATTGTTATTGTAAAAAGCTATAAAGCAACAATAAAACAAACTGTTTTAACAATATAAAGAGCTTGTGTTAATTTAAAACAACTTTGTGACACTGTTTTATTGCTGTTTTATACAGTTTATATATAACCTTAATAACATAAAACGTGTTTAAAGTAAAACAAAGTAAATAAATATAATTGTTCTAATTAGTAAATTAAAACACATCGTCATAAAACTTTAGGCTTCATATTTGTGCAAAAAGACCAAACGAGTAAGATCAAAGCAAAAAAACATTAGATACCATCTTTTTTCTAATTTACTGTTTCTTGATCTTTGAGCATAATTAAGTATAATTAAGTTTTTCATTCAAATAGTTTTTAAATTGATGTTTTCATTCAATTTTTTCATTCAAATTGTTTGGCAATAAAAAGTGAAACAAAAAAAATTTGGTTCAAAAAATTGAATATATTTTCTTAAGTTTTAGAATAAGTTTATTATTAAATTTATTATTAAATAAGTTTATTATTAAATTATTATTTAAAAAAATTATAAAATGATTATAATAATTTATTAATTTTAATTCAAATTTTTTATAATTTAATTTTTATTTTAACTTTTGCAATCACTGGTTTAATGTTTGCAATAAAATGTTTCTACTTTTAAAACTATTTTCAAGAAACAAAATATAATTACATATTCAAAACGTTAACAATTTAAATAAAACTTTCTTCCTCACTTACACTATGTTTTATTTGTTACTATAGCTAGATATATGTTTAACTTTCAGCAACAATTCTTGCTATGCTGGGTATTAGGGACTAGTTATAACAGACATCGCTGAGCTAAATTTATAATTTTTGAGCTTTAAATTCTTTTAAATTTTTCCAATTTTTTTTCAATTTCAAATTTTAATTGCAAAATTATTTGAATAAGTGAATTTTAGAAGACTTAAATTTTTTTGTTCAAATAGATTTCTTTTTAAATGAAATTCCTAAAAACAACTTTCGTATTTATAGAAAATGTTTGATCTTTAAATCAAATTTTAAAAAATGTTATCGCGTTTTTTAATATTCTATTTGAGATTTCTTGTTAAAATAATTTTTAGTTAAAAGCTTATATTATGTGTTAACAACATATAAGATATAAATAGATACATTTATATAGCTAATTTTGTGAGTATATTAAGTAAATTTAATAGTTGAGTAACTGTAACAGGGCTCGAATTAACGTAAAAAAATCTAATCGCGATTTTTTTGTTGCTCATAACCCCTCCTCCACTCCCGCCGGAGGGGAAAAGGCATTATTTATTTTAACTTATTTATAATAACATATATAATAAGTCTCATTTTTGCATAAGATGTCATAACATTTTTGTTCAGCGGTTGTAAAGTAGCTTTAGTTATAATTTACATTATTACTATTATTATATTACATTAAATCTAATGGCTGTATTTTTGTAAAATCAATGAACTTGATATAATCTTCTTTTAATTAATTATTTCATTTTCTATTTTATTTACATATTTTAAACTGTTTAAAACAACTAGAATATTTAATTTTCTATAAATTTTTGACAGTAAAAAAAATTATTTAAAACTCTAACAAAACAATCTATAAATTTGAAACAGTTATAAAAAACTATTAAAAATGACGAAAACATTATTGTGATAAAATGTTAAAACTTAACATTTTCACGAAAACCCGCACCATCACAAACAAGAATGATAATAAAATTCTTATTAAGTAAGTTTTCTTATCTAAGTAACCTTATCAAATTCCCATGATATTTCTATCTATTGCTTTTTCATTTAATGTATTTTTTAATAAAAGTTAGCGTTCACTTTTTTCATTCAATAAAATAAAGTGAAAGAAAAAAATGTGTCTAAATAATAGAATCTTTTACGATGTAATACTTTTTAGATCGTAATCGTAAATATTTTGATTGTGTAATCATTTCACTAGTTTAATGCTTAGAATATTAAATTTTCTTCCTGGCTTTCACTTTCTTCCAAATCCGATATTGTAACTGTCGCTAGATCAATGTCTGTTTTTTTTGACTTTCTTTTTCTTTTTTCCGGATAACGATGAAAATTTGCTGACAATTGTCTAACTTTATCATTATACCATTCGTCCATAGCAGTATCAGGTTCAAATTTGTCAATCTCAGGACCTTCACTTGTCCGAAGTAGAGATTCTAAGAGATCTCGTCTAAGACAACTTCTCCAGTCATTTTCAAATAATACTCATTTTGATTGTTACTTATGATGGGAAACATGTATGCTTTTAAAATGATCCACTCATGAAGTATATTATTCAAATCACATCCTACACCAATTAAAAATTCAGAAAAATGTTCAACAACTTCACTGATAGCTTTATCGCCAAAAGTTCCATCATTCACATTTAACGGCCAGTTATAAACGTCAAGTAAAGCTACCAAATGTATAAACAATGGTGATTTTTGGAGAGATTAAAAACGGCCTTCCATACATATGGTAATATTTGCAATAATTAGCTTGTACTGGTCAAGAACATGGCTATTAACTTCGATATATTAAGAAAGTGCAATATTTTGATAACATTGCTTTGAATCAATTGTCTCAATATCTTTAGACAGTTTTTTATAATGGGTCATAACACTTGTATCATCAAGCAAATTGTCTAGTGAATTTTCTAGAAGAATTTGCAGCTTGGCGATTGTCCATGTAAATTCTTGAACTCTTCCTACAGCTTTTACTGGATCATGAATATTGTTCTGAAAACTTAAACTCAGACGCCGAAGGGGAGATAAAACATCAAGATATATTGATAAATGAATAGGCACAGACACATTTTTCCATCGCTTTAAAAATCCTATAACTCTGCTCTCTTTGCTACCTGGGAATCTGTTATAGCCAATGATTCAATATGTGTCATAAACACACCATAATTTTCTAAAGCAATTTTCATTGCTTTATACTTGTGATCAATCCACCGAGTTCCGCATGCTTTTGTTGGTTTCGGAACGCTAAATACCCCAAGCTTCGGCTAATCCTTGTAGTTCTCGTTAGCACTTTGGTGACTTTTGATACAAGTGATAAAGTTGTAAAAGTAATTCGTCAACAGTTTTGAAGGCAGATAAATTTTCAAACACATCTTTTAAAGCAAGTTCAAGTCGATCGTTAAAACAGTGTACAACTTCCAGCCAAGGAGAAGCTTCCCTTAGTAATGCACCTAAACCAGCATAAGCTCCTAGATTAACGTTAGCTCCATCAAGATTTACACCCAATAGATGTTTATAAGAATTGGTAATACCAACTCTTGTAAAAGCGTCTGTTATACATTTTTTCAGGCCAACAGCATTAGAATTCTCTGCTGTTTCAATAAATAAGAATTCTACTTTCGAACTTCCGTCTTTTAAATAAAGAATGTAAATCAATTCCTGTTCGGATACAGCTGAATCTGTGCTTCCATCACAGAGAACACAGTAAAATCTACAATTTTTTAAACATTCAGTTAATTTGTTTTTAATTACGGTGCCAATGTAATCTGTAAATATTGCTGCAGCTGCACGGTCAGTGCCATAAGAATTTCCTAAATTTGTAACCTTATTCTTCGTTTCTAATGCAATCAAATAAGGATAATCTGTGAATGGACGTTCTTGTTTTGCAAAGTAATACGCAATGTTAAACTTTTTCCGTAACAAGTCAGCGTCTTTTATGGCCATTTTACGTAAACCACGCCCGATTGGAGTATTATGAATAACATGGTTAGATAATGAAACTGAACCTAATGTTGTTTGTTGATGAATTTGCGTGGCCTCTTTATGTTGCGCACTGCTTAAGTGCGATGCCAGTGAATCTTTTTTTTATTGATATTATTCCTGGTTTGATCCAGGTCATGGAAAACAATTTTGTTTGACTTATAAAAATATCATTAAATTTGTTCATAATGAATGAGCTAAATCGGAATAAAGCCCTTGAGAATTCGAGTTAAGAAAGTGACTTTTCAATCAATTAACTTTTATTTCTTTTTTCAATCAAAATCTTTTATTTCTTGATTCGAATAGGTATTTAATCGTTTGTTTTTTATAAATTTTTCCTTCCTTAAACAATCGGTCTTTTTCCTGCATTTGAACATTTTTGCTAATTGATTTTCTAAATCTTTTATTTTTCTTTCTTTTACTTTATGCTCCGCTTTAAAAAAAAAATTATCGTTACAGAAGTCACTGCAGTTTTATACTGTAAAAGAACACTAAATATTTGCAAATAGAGTGTCAATCTTCTAAAATAAAAAAAGAATAATCACGAAAAAAAGAAAGATCACGAAAAAAAAAATAAGAAAAAACTAATCGCGTAGGTGCGAAAAGTAATCGCGATTCGCAATTGCGATTCGCAATCGCGATACGCTTAATTTGAGCCCTGTGTAAGTTACTTTAATAACTTAGCTGGTTGTTTTTATTTAGTTTATAGGTAAATTTACTGTAATGTACTTTAACCATTCAGTAAATCAAACTAAATATAACTTTAAAACAATATTGGTTTCCACGCAGAGATTTAAAGTAATTTAAATTCAAAAGCACTTTATGTTGAACAAAAACTCCGCACCAGAGAGAAAAGATCATGCTTCTATTCAAAATATAAATTTAGCGTGACGTACTTTATGACCCTGAATAAAAAAACTTTATAATTACTTTTTAAGAATGGCCGGAAAAAAAAAGCTAAATTTAAAAAGAAAAAAAATTAACAACAAAATAACAAACAAATCACACAAAGCAATTGTGATTCGCAATCGTGATCGCCTAATTTGAGCCCTGTTATTATAATTTTTTTATAAATTAACTTCTATGGATAGAAGTTGATTAGATAACACAGTCTGTTAATCTCTTATACTTGCTTTTAAAACTTCTCATATCTGGTTTTAAACAGAAATTACTTTTCTTGACAATTCAGAACTTTCAACTAGAAAAGGATGAATATTCAATAAACAAGTATTTTAACGATTGTTTCTCAAATGGTTACAAATACTTGTTTGTTTTTATTTTATTTATTTAACAATTATTGAACTTTTTTGAAAATTATTTGTTTAGTTCCATTAACAATCAAGTTTAACAAGAAGTTTTTTTTTAGCTGAAAATGTTTTGAAACAAAATTTTTTTAACAGTTATTTGTGTATCAATATTTGATAAACAAATATTCCTCTCTACTTTCAATGACATAGAATTATCTTTGGTTGTTGTTTTAGTTCCCATACCTAAACAAACTGTTAAATAAAACTAATGTCAAAATAAGTCAAAATAAGTTTTTCCCTGCTTGCTAAGATAAATTTAAGATAAACTAAATAATTGAGAATAACTGAATTGAAAATTGTATAAATAATCTTTTTAAATTAATTTTTTATACCTTGTTTATCAATGTTGCATTAAAGAAATTGCCCTACACAAAATTGCAAATTGTTCACATGAAAGCCTAATGCTTCATTGCAAGACCTGCTATGGTATAAATCCATACTAAAGTCCATATAATTAAACAATAAACTTGTTGTTTAGTTCCATAGGAAAGTTACAAATAACTAATTGTCCTCCAATTTGGACCTGAAATAATCACTTAAAATGTAAATTTATAAATTATACTTAATTTGGGTATCTTTGAATCAAGGACTACAACTAGTCCATGACTCAAAGATTTTTGTACTTTAAATTTTATAAAGTTCATTAAAAAGACTTTCCAATTATCTGGAGACAACTTTAAAACAAGACTCTATGTCATAGAGAATGATCATAGCAAATGATCACTATCTGTTAGCAAATGATCATAGTGTATACATCGTATAAATGATCGTAGTGTATTTTAAATAATTTTGCTGCTCATTTTAAATTGGTTAAATATTTTTGCTGCTTCTTGAAATTGTTTAAATGGAATGATTTTTATATCTGTTTTTAAAAATATTTACCTAAGGTCTTGGGAAAATATTTAGAAAATATTTACCCTAGGGAGGTAAAATTACAGTCTAGGGAGCCGCTAAACTGGAGAAGGCTGTTTTAGTTTTTAAAATAAAATGCTAATTACTAATTATACTATTTATCTTAGTTATACAATAAAAAATTAAATTCTTTAATTTGCAATTTAAATTTATTTAGACTTGGCATTTAAACATTTAAACATTCATGAATATGTTTTTTTATTTGATTATTGGTTGTTTATTATATTTTTTTATTTAGACAACACCCAATCGTGAATTAAAGTCAGGTATGTATTTTTATTGGTTAATTCATACCTTATCAATTTGTATTTACAACAATCATAGACGTTTAATTATACTTCCAGCTTATTGTTAAAAGACTATTAGTGATAAGTTTTTTTTCAATCTCTATATTGTATTGAAAAACTTAATTATAGTAGTAGTAGTGCCCCTTCAGGCGTTTTTGACACAGACCCCTTGGGGGCCATTGCAACTGGGTAGTGGCAAGAATGAGTCACAGTACAATTTGTCGTAAACAAACATGAGCTAAAGTGTATGAATATATCTAATGTACGTAAACTTCAAATTAAATAATGTTAAAACATACTGAAACATTTATCAAGCTTTAAAGTTTGATTTTCCCTTGAAAATTGCATTGCGTCAAGCTCTCCTTAATTTTGATCTATAACACTTATTTCCATTAAAAAAATTATTATTTATTTTTAAAAATTTTTGTTTATTGCCAACGTGCTAGCTTGGCCGAGTGGATAGTGTGCCGAGCTTCTGAACAAGTAAGCCGTGGTTCAAGTCCTACCACTGGCAACTTTTTTTTTCATTTTTTTTAAAATACAAAATACTTTTGAAGTTTTATAGAGATTATATAAAAACATATCTAACAATATTATACACTTAAACAAACGAAAAGATTTTAAAAAAGCTAAAATTTCTAAAAACATCAAAACACCACGGGGAGAAAAATTTTGTTGTGTATGTGTCATGATTGACATGTTATTAATGTGCTCAGGTAATTAGTCCTGTGGATGGTCTGAAAAAAAAGTTATTGCTGCGGATGGTCTGAAAAAAAAGTTGCCTAAAATTTAATAAAGAAAAAAACTTAATAAGACAGTCCTGCTACTCCAGAAGGTGATGCTGTGGAGGCAAAAAAAAAAAGTCTGTAGCTAGAAAAAACTTTCTTTCGACAATTAAATTTTTTTTCGCTACATTTATTTTTTTACTATAAATATATGCTGCAGCCATTTTTCGAAACTCCTTAAGGAGCTTATTACGTATTTCAAGAAAAATACAATTAATAAAAAAATTATTTGAAGAAACTCTTTGTAAAACGTTTTTTGAAACTGATAAATTTTATGAATTTTTTCAGAACTCTTTAAAAATAAGTATTCAATAACGTTTGTAGACATCTAAACTAGCTTTTTTTGTAAAAAATTCAAAACTGATTTTTTTTTACATTAAGCCGTTTTGAAAAATGGCTGCAGTATGGATGATACAACGATTATGTCGAAATATGAAAATTAAACGCAAAATTTAAAAGCTCTTAACAAAAGCCACTGAACCAAAAAAATTAAAAGTAATTGCAGTTCAGTGCACTTGAAATATTTAAGTATAGTGTATTGGTGTTTGCCAAGAAACATATAAATTATTTTTTAAAATAAAACATTTTTTTTAAACTTTGTTGTATCGGCAGGTTTGGCGCTTAACCATGTCTATATAAACAATATATATAAACAAATATGTTTATGTATATTGTTAATAAAATGTAAAATATCCACTTATATAACATTTTAATCAGGATCGTATGTAATATAAGCAAACTTTTCTAATAATTACAAGTCTTTTTTTGCTCTAGCTGTTTTGTTTTAATTTTTTGTATGTATGTTATTATATACTTAAAAAATTGACAAGATTGAAAAAACCCGAAACATATTGTCTCATCTAAGTGGAAAATTTGAAACTTCAATTTTAGATTTGCCCCTCTCTTGGTATTTTCTAATCGCTAAAATTCCGTCATCTACTTCTTAGATCGTTAAAAACGATAGACGAGGCTTTTTTCGTAAATCGTTGAAAACACACTTTTTTCGCGTATGTGAAGTCATTTTGTTGCAAAAAAAAACAACAGAAAAACAAACTAAAAATAAGATTTTATATAACTTTTGCAAAAAAACTCCTTCTGTTAGAGATCTATGAAATAAATTTTTATGGGATATATTCTAATAAAGAGAAAAACTAT
>NC_088921.1:23585000-23610000 GCF_038396675.1 Hydra vulgaris | reverse complement strand
CCATATATGTGTATATATATATATATATATATATATATATATATATATATATATATATATATATATATATATATACATATATATATATATATATAACGGGTGATGACAAAAAAATGAGACTGCGATGTTGCTAGGTCAGGCCAGAATATGTAATTGTCATCTAGATGGTTTGCTTTGATGAAAGGAACAAGTCTTTTTTTGATGCACTCGCTCAGGAATAATTCTTGCTTGAGTGATTGCTTAGAAAGTACAAAAAAAGGTATAGAAATACCTTTAGCCGAAAAGCAAATCCAGACCAACACTTTTTGCTCATATTTTTCAACTGGATCATATTTAACACTTGGCGGTGTCAAAGCAGTGTTACTTGAGTAGAAATTTTGGTTTCCGTTAATGGTGCTATGCTTCAAAGTGAAATAAGATTCATCATCAATTATTCAATCGTGATTTTTATATTTTTCGTATAATTGACTGCATCTGGTTCTTATTTTGCGTTTTTGTGACTCTGGTCTTAATGGAATCTTTGTTTTTTTTTTGCATTTAATATCTGTGTGTTTCTTCAATGTTTTGCATATAAAAGAATGATCGCACACAAATTTTCTAGCTGCTTGTCTTTGTGAGACGCCATCCTTGAGGTCAAACATGGTCTTCAGCTTGGTAATGTTCTTTTTCGTCATTTTTTTTGCGACTCAACCACTTTAATTCTTTGAGTTCCGATTCCATTTTCTGCATATTCAATTAGACGGTATATGGTTGCTTTTGGTATTTTTTCTGCTTTAAAATGACAATAAGTGTAATATTTACCATTTTGCTTATTGTCCATGTATTATCCATACACACGTTCACGGAGAAGCTTTTGCTTAAATTTGTTTATTTTCATTTTAAATCGTTGAATTTTAATTACTTTTTTTTTTATTTAAAACTAAATTTGCAATAAAATACATACAAACATATATACAGCTAATGGTATTAGTACATGCAAATTTAAATTGAATGCAGTCTCATTTTTTTGTCATCAACTGTTATATATATAAATATATATATAAATATATGTTTTTTTTTTTTTTTTTAAACATCTTCGCTTCCAACAAGGCTGCAAGCAGCCACTAATTAAAGTTGGAAGTTACTGAAAGAGAAAAGATGAAGATTGTAGAGCAAGATAACGATTGACAGACGACTTAAAAGATTGCAAATTATATGAGTCAGGAAAGCAAGATGAAGGAAGCAAATTCCAAAGAGCTGATGTTCGAGGAAAAAAACTAGATAAATAAGCGTTTTTGGAGCACTTAGGAACAGTCACAGTAAAAGGATGATACTTAATTGAATGACGAGTAACACGAGAATGAATTATAGTAGATGGCACAAGAGACGCTAGCTCTTTAGAGCAGTGCCCATTATATTATTTGTAGAAAAGAGAAAGAGAAGCAACATTACAACGATGTGATAATGGTTAGAGGTTGGCTGCAAGAGCAGATCCAACTATGTTTACAATGCATTTTTGCACCTTGTCTAAAAAAGAAAGGGCATCATTAGAGGATCTACCCCAGATATGGCAACAGTATTCCATACAAGGCCGGATTTGAGATTTATAGAGATAGAGAATAGAATCCGAAGTAAGAAAGTGACAAGCTCGATAAAGAGATGCAACCTTAGCAGATGCTAATTTTGCAACTGATTTGATATATGGTTTCCAAGAAAGATTGGAAGTAAGAGTTAATCCTAGAAGATGAAGAGTAGGTGACTCATTGAGTACATCACCGTTCATAAATATAGGAAGATCTAAATTATTGAGATAACGATTGGCTGAAAAAAATTGAGTTTTATCTGAATTAAAGTTCACCAGCCACTGTGAGCCCCATGCTGTAGCAGAAGTGAGATCCTTTTCAAGCTCAAATGCCCCCTCCAAGCAATCATAGGGTGTTGGTTTCTTATCACGACAAGAATAAATGGTAGTATCATCTGCAAACAATGCCACCTTGGATGTGAATTAAAGATTCAAAAACCTTGCTAATGATAGGAAGAAGGCTTATGGGACGGTAGTTAGAGGAATCAGATCGCTCTCCAGAATTTTTGAAGATAGGGATAACAGATGCCGCTTTCCAGCAGGCTGGAAAGCAAGACTCTGATAAGCACTTGTTGAATAGTTTTGAGAGTATAGACGATAGCTCCGGAGAACACTTCTGCAAGACAATAACAGGTATGTTGTCCAGGCCACAAGCTGTAGAAGAGTCTAGGCAGGAAATCACTTTAGATACAGATGCTGGAGTGATATGAATGTCAAGCAATGGATCAACCTGTTTGTTGGCAATATCAGGTAGAAAGCAACCATTGGAATCAAGAGATGATATTGATGAAAAGTTTTTAGCAAACAATTCAGCTTTGTCTTTAGGTGAGGTGACAAAGTCTGAACCATACAAGAGAGGTGGAATTATAGATTTGCCCTTATTATTGATATTATTAAAGATTCTCTTAGAAGTCACGAGAGCCTAATTTTTGAGATAAGATACGAGATTTCATGACCTGAGAATAGCGGGTTTTGGCATTAGACAAAACCTTTTTACAATGGTTTCTAGCAATAATAAACAGACGCCTGTTTTCTGGAGAATTGTTTTGCTGATAAATATGGAAGTAACGGTTTCAATTGGCAATCGCAGCAGCATAGTGTGAAGAAAATCATGGAGGAGAGTGAGACTTGACCTGGAATCGTCGAGAGGGAATAAAAGATTCCAGCCTGAATCCACGAAGTTATGTAAGAAGCACATTTGTCGACAGGAAGATGAAAGATTTCTACCCAAGGGCCATCACGAAGAAAATCACGGAAAGAATCCCAGTCAGCTTTACTGTAGTTGTAAGAGGTTCGATAATAGGGGGATTCAGGTGATGAAGAAGAATGAGATATTAGTTTTAGGGAGATCAAACTGTGATCAGAAGCACCTAAGGGTGAATGTGGAGAAACTGAGAACTGACTAGGATCAGAAACAAGACATAAGTTGAGTAGAGAAGGTAAATGATTCGGGTTAGAGATTGAGAAAGGCAAAAGTTGTGGGCTTTAATGCCTGCCGAATCACTGACACTAGAGCCAAGCCATTCAGAGTGGTGAGCATTAAAGTCACCAACAACAACTATATTAGCTGATGGATAAAGAGAGAGGGCTTGGTCAATATGATCAGAAATAATGTCAAATAAAGTCTTGAGATGAAGGAGAGCGATATAGAACAAAGAGAAAGGCAATAGAGTGAAGTGGTGCTAAACGAAAGTACATAAAAGATTAGTCTGTGGATTCAAACCTAGTTTTACAACAAAAGGGTGAATTCTTACGAATGTAAATGCCCAGACCAAGCATGTGACTATTGGAGTCTTTACGAATTAGAGGAAGATAACCATCGACACTAAGATCACAAGACTAAGAGACAGCTGAACTCAAATTAGTCTCACAAAGAGCAAGTAGGTCTGGTGAACTTTGCAAGAGAAAAGACTCAACAGAAGAAAAGTTACTTCGAAGACCACATATAATATTAGTGAATGATAGGTCTAGAGAACTTGGTGATGATGATGTTTTTTGTGTTTTATAGTTTTTAGAACTTTATTCATTTTTAAATTAGATTGAAGAACTTGACTCAAAGCATAGATAGTACTCAGAACACTGTTTAATAGCCCAAGCAATTGTCTCATTACTACTAATAAACCCTAAGTCGTAACAAAGGGCTCCAAATGTGGCCTCCACAATGCACACCAAAAGTACAAACAGGGACACCATCCATGCACAACATGGCACTGTTAATACTTTGATATTTTTTAGCTGTTGATGGAATCAGCCTCTCTGAGAGCTACCACAGAGTTCGGGAAACCTGACTACCAGCCAGCCTCAGAACCATAAAACTGAGTTTTAGAGCTGTACCCTCATTAGGAGATAATAGAATGAGTTGTCTAGTCATAAAAACAGAGACACAAGCAAAACCCATGCATTGAGTCAAGAAGATCCAGCATTCAACATCCTAAACTGGAAACAATGTATTAAAAATACATCTGCGCCAGCCTAATAGATGAAGCAGGGGTGCGAGGCTGGTCAACAGATAGAATCTGTTTACCCCTTTATATATATATATATTTTTTACCCCTTTATATATATATATATATATGTATGTATATTGTTTACCCCTTACCCTGTTTACCCCTTTATATATATATATATGTATGTATTTGTATGACACATTTTTTATTCATGTTTGGATGACAAATTTGAGAACACTTTTAAAATGTTTAGACATATCTAGTTTGAAATGTGTCTAAACATTTTATTAATTTCATCCAAATAATTATTTTAGCTATGATTAGCAGATCATTTGGCAATTTATATATATATATATATATATATATATATATATATACATATATATTTATGCAATATTTTAAACTTTTGATTCCGACTATATATATATATATATATATATATATATATATATATATATATATATATATATTATATATATATATATATTATATATATATATATATAAATAAAGAGAGAGAGAGAGAGAGAGAGAGAGAGAGAGAGAGAGAGAGAGAGAGAGAGAGAGAGAGAGAGAGAGAGAGAGAGAGAGAGAGAGAGAGAGAGAAAGATAGAGAGTGTGATTATCATTGTAACTACAATAAAAAACAAAAAAAATTTTTAAGTCACTTTTCACTTCTCAAAGTTATTTTTATGAAAAAAAATTAATTGTGTAATAACCTGTAATGCTTTTTAAAAAAGAAATTAAAAAAGAGTGCTGTTTTAAATGTAACTGTTTTTGGTAAGATTGGACTGTTTGATAAATATAAAGTTCAATTTTAAAATAAAATTAAAAAATCTAAATTATAAAATATTAAGTTGTTTATCTGATAAAAAAATAAAATTATTGCAAAATAGTTGCATAATAATTTTCATTTTATGTTATGAATTATATATTTTGTATTTTAATATTTATATATTATTTACTTTTATTGTGGAATTTTTAATTTTTGTAATAATTCTTAAAATGCCTAGATTCTATAATAATAAGAAAATATAAAACATTTTTTATATTTTCTTTTTAGCAGTAGAAACTTTTAGAGCTCTTTGTCAAAGTTTTATATCAAATGTCAAATTATAATGTTATAAATTATAATGTAAATATCAATTTATAATGTTAATAAATTTATAAGTTAATATATAAATGGATAGCTAGTGTGAAAACCCGAGACAATATTTGTCTAAAAAATTTTTTTCATGGCGCAATAGATAATGGTTGTTATATATATATTCTTGTAACAATTCAAACAAAGTTTTCAAACGTAACAATCTCAACATCACTATTAATTGCAATCCTAAAATTGTTAACTATCTTGATTTAACTATTATTCTTACTCAAAATTCATTCATCTATACTGCAAGCCTGAAAAAAACCTTAGTTATGCGCATGCTGATTCTAACCATCCACCTAACATAATAAATAATCTTCCAAAAAATATCGAGCTAAGATTGTTCGCCAACTCATCAAGTGAAGTTATTTTTAATAAATCGACACATCTTTATGAAGACGCATTCAAGCAATTGGGATACACTTATAAGTTGGCATATAAAACAAGCATAAAAAATGTTCCAAAAAACAACCACAAACGAAATATAATCTGGTACAATCCTCCATTTAGTAAAAATGTTACAACCAAAATTGGTCAACGCTTTTTAACCCTAATTGACAAGCATTTTCCTAAAAACCACAAATTACACAAAATGTTTAACAGAAACACAATTAAGATAAGCTACTTCTGCATTCGAAACATCAAATTTATTATTAACTCATACAACAAAAATATTTTATATGGTGATGTAAAATTATCAGAAAAAGCCTGCAATTGCATTAAAAAATCTCTTTGTCCACTGAACAACTATTGCTTGTCTAACAACATCGTTTACCAAGCCACCGTAAGCTCAAATTAGCCTCAATACAATAATAAAGTATACATTAGGATAAGCAAAATCTCAAAATCTCAAAAGCTACGTTATGCAAACCATCTAAAATCTTTTAACATAAAAAAATACAAAAATGACACTGAGTTTTCTAAGGAAGTATGGGAATTAAAAGGAATTAAAACAATTTTACATCTTCAATCAAATGGAATATTATTAAACGCTGTAAATCATACAATACTGCATCAAAAATTTGTAAGCTTTGTTTAAATGAAAAATATTTTACAAAGGAAACAATATGCTAAAAAAAAGAGGCGAATTAGTTTCTAAATGTAGACAGAAAAATAAATTTCTCTTTTCATTATTTGATAGCAGAGATTAGTTTTCCATTACGTCTTAATGTACTATAACGTCAGAACTCATTCTACCATAGTTTGTAATTTTTAAACGGTTTTTTTATATTTTTGATTTTGTACTTCATGGCTAATGGTTTATATATATAACAACAACAACAACAACAACAACAACAAAAGATATTTATTTTCCTTTTTAAATCATACAATAATATCATAATGATAAGTATAATAATAATAATAATAATAATAATAATAACTAGCAGAAAGCAACCCGTAATACGGGTTATGGTCGATCTGTTACACAATTTATAGTGGCTGTTTTCCACAATTTAAAGTTGCGAAACCTTAACTAATACCTATTTAGAAAAACGCCTTCAAACTCAAAAAATTAAACCATCTGTAAAATTAACATAAAAAGTATGAGGTAAAATAATTTACCAATTATTTAACATTATTTGAGTAATTTACAACTGACATATCAGTGAAAGGCAGAACCATTTTCCCTGACATTCCAAAGTTCAATACAATACGTTTTTAGTTACTGACACAAAATAATAACACTTCATCATTTCATCAAAATAATAACACTTAATCATCATGCTTTAAATTGACAAAACACTAAAACTAAATTCTTGTTATATTTTTTATAACATGAACTTTAATTGATTATTAAAATTAATACAAAGTTAACTTATATTATACCGGAGTTATTAATTTTTTTGGTATCCCCTTTTCTTTAAAAAAGAAATTAAATGCACACGACTAAATAAATTTATTAAAACTAAGTTTATTATAAATAACTAAGCAATTGAGTACAAATACGTTTCAAACACAAAAAATTTAATTTACAATCAAACATGTGTATAACAAATTTAAAAAAGTATGTAAACTTTGATCTTTTATATTGCATTAGTGAGTTATATGACAAACCTAAAATAAAAATTGTAACAGATAAGTAGACATAAAAGAAAAGAAAAAAAACAAACAAACTGGAAAACAATTTACCTGCTTTCGGTAACCTGTTGTCATACTTCAGTTGCTGTCATGATGCAGCTTGTTGGTGTTGTTTAATGACGTTATTTCATATTGGCTTTTAGTAAACTTTAGTTTAATTTAAAAGACATCACAATATATTTAAAATATTTTAATTAAAAAGCAAAATAACAAATGCTTCAAGGAGCCAAACTATAAACATTAAAGATAAGAAATCAAATTGAGATTTATATAGCTAAATATATTGTCTTGGCTTATAGTAAATTATAAAAGCAGTGAGTTCAATAAATTAAACTACCAATTAATTATTTTTAACTATAGAATGTAGCATCATTATATTATGATAATTGAATAATGAATCAATTTAACTATATTTAAGTTTAATTGGTGAAAAAACAAATAAAAATTTAATTAAAAAAGACCAAAACAAATTAAATATGGAACATAATATATTATAAAAAAAAATTACAAATTAAAAAAAAAAGTTACAAAATAATTTAAAAAAAAATCACCGAAGAAAAAGCAGTAACAAAAAAGTTATAAATATCTTCACTGATAGAAGACATTTTCAACCTTTTGGTTGCTGTTTTTTCTTCAGTGTCTCCCAACACCCCGGTATGGATGAGCCCTCCATTTAAAGGAGAGCTCATCCATACAGCCATTACTACACCACTTATTGAAAGACCTCTTTGAGAGAGGCCCTTAGTGTTGGGAACGATAGTTTCTGTAGTGCTTAAATGTTAACGAATCTAAAATCACAAAAGCTCTCAAATGTTAATGACTCTAAAATTACAAATAGAAGAATATAATTAAAATTATAAATATTTGCAATTTTATTTAATCAAAATATAAAGCATAACCTCACCATTTAACATCACAGGTAACAGTAGACAATGTTAAAAATATTTATAAAAAGAATGAAAGTAAATTAAAAAGGGTAAAACATGTGAAAATTTTTATTTCAATGAAAATATGAGTAAAACGCAAACAGTTAAAAAATGTCATATTTATCAAATAATTCTTTCACCTATTGCACATATTTCTTTATACAAAATATATAAAATATAAAATATGGCCCTATCAGTTATGCTTCTACCAGACACTAAAGACAAAAAAATATACCTCAGAATATTCGATAAAATCATATTTACATATAAATAAATATATAATTATAATTTTTTTACTTGTTCCCTTCATTTCCTCCATAAAGTTGTTTAAAATAAGAAAAAAGATAACTGAAGCAAAAACTAACTAAAAATAAACTAAAAATAACTATAAACTAAAAATAACTATAAACTAAAATAAATTTTAAGTCCTAATATCTGTACCTCAGAAGACAATGCTCGGTTGTCCAGCATTTTGTGAAAATGAGCTATGTATGAGACCTATTTAGTTTTTTCAGTATCTACAGAGGTATAAAGACTGTTGTCCTACAACAATGTGAAACAAAGTAAGGTCAAGATAAAAGGTCTGGTGTCCCCACAATGTTCAAAGGAAAAATGTCTGTTGTCCAGAAATGACTTTTCACTTTTTTTATTTAACTTTTTTTTTTTGTCAAAATTATATTTCATGTGCCTTAAGATAAATTAAATAAAACACAAAAAAAATTACATAAATTTAACCATCATAAATAAGCCAATAAAGACTAATTATTTTACTATTTCCTCTCTCCTAAACAATTTCTAAAATGTGACAACCGAATTTTGACTTCTGGGGTACAGATATAAATGCTTCATTTATTTAACTATACTAATCATACCATTTATACTTGTTCCAACTCTCTTAAAAGAAAAAATAAAATAAAGCTAAAGTACTTGAAGTTACAACTGTACAATACAACTACAACTTCATTATGTGGAGGGAGACTATAGCGACGTCTATCTTGCCCTTCAAGTAACAACATTTTTACAACTGACACTGAGCAACCTTCTATAGCTGCTCGATGAATTTCTTTATCTTTCACTTCAGCCATGTTTTTAAATGCAAGAGCAAATGCATTCTTTTCACTAATAATAGTTTGCAATCGAAACATTAAATCATTTAAGTAAAGATCATTACCATGTTGTTGCATTCTAAAATTTACTGCTGCAAGTGGATCATAGATGTATAGTTGACAATATGTCAGCGGAATATCTTGATTTAGCCTATGATTATCTATACGATGAAAAACTTGATCACATATTCTAAAAAATGGCGGCCCATGATTCATTGAATTACACTAGCTTTAAATGATGCAAAAGAAAGAAATTATTTAAAGGAAATTATGCAGATTGGCATTTCCATCTGCATAATTTCCTTTAAATAAATCTTGTGGAAATGGTGAAGGTTGCGACAAAACAACCTTTCCATTATGGCAACATAAAAAATGTGTTTCATTAAGAAATTTCTTAGCATCACAATGCTAACAAATATAATTCATTTCTCCTAGATAATTATAATCTGGAATAGTATTACTTCTCGCTATAAAATGCATTCTTTCGTATCTAACAGCATTTCTAGCAATTTGTAGATTATTAATTTCATCTAGCCTAAGCCTATCTCTTTCATTTCTGCGATAATTATTTTTAACTTGCCTAACCAAGCTCTCCTCATTTGGGTTCGAATTATTTGCTGCTTGCCGAGCAGCATTTCTAGCATTTTGTTGATTATTAATTTCATCTCTCCCAAGCCCATCCCCTTCACTTCTGCGATGATTAACTTGCCTACTAACATTTCCATTTTCTAAACTAATATCTGCTTCAAGCCTAATATCATCCATTTAAACTTCACTTTTAAATGAAAGTAGTAACAAAAAATCTTAAACAAATCCTGAAGATGGTGATCTTTCCTATTTAATTTTTTTTCTACTCTAAATTGCACACACAAATAATTTTTATATATAACAAACTGTCATTTAAAATAAATTATACAATAATCTTATGACTTTAAAAAAATATATATATCAGCTAGGAGATGTTTGAAAAAAAATTAACTTAGCAAATAATAATTAAAAAATTATTAAAAACCTGCAATTCTAATAATAAACATACTGCTAACAAAGAAAAATTAAAAAAAAACGTTGCAAACCCTTTTTTGCAAACTTAAATATTATTTCTTCAAAAAAATTATTAGTAAACGTTTTTAAAAAATTCACAAAACTTTACAATATTTTGTTCTTCTATACCACATAAATACATCATCTGATAAATCTAAAATAAAAAATGTAACGAATAAGTAAATAAATAAGAAAAACATTACATTTAAAAAATAAAAATCAATGAACCTTAAGGAAAAGCTGTTGTGATTTACCAGAGTAGTAGTTGTAAAATATTATTATTTCATGTTAACTTTTAGAAAATAATTTATGCTGGAACATCATGATTCCAAAATATTTATAGCAAAATCATGTAGTAAACAGCGCTAAAGACAAAAAAATAAAATTAAGATAAAACAAATTTTATATATGGCAAAATAATTAGTCTTGGCTTTTAGTGAATGATTAAAAGCAGTGATTTTTAATAATAAAATTACCTATTTATTATCTTTAACAATAGACACCAACATGAAGGTAAGCCAAATGTCTATCAACTCAAAAGATAACAAAAAAACAACATCACAACAACAACACACAACAATAGCACACGCCATAAGTTAATATAAATGCATATAACATAACTTAAGTAACATAACATTCATATATAACAGAACATAAGTAACAACATTACACAAAATATTATTAAAATACATTATTGTATTTTAATAACATTTTGCGTATGAAAACACCTAAAGCAGTAAGAGTTTGACACTAAACATTGTTTTGTAACCCTCTGTTATAAGTACATCACTTGGTTGGCAAGGTTGACAAATCTTGCTCTTCATGTTTACTAAGTCACATCACTTTAAAAAAATGGAAACAACATAATATAAACATATGTACGAACTATAAACACAATATATATTTAGCCTTATATACATATTTAAAAACATATTATAAAACAATTATATAACACATATTAACACATACACAAACAATAAAAAAATACTTTACATTATTGTAAAAACACATTGATAAAACAACTATAAAACTTATATTACCGCAAACACATACTTATCAAAAAAGCATATATGTAAACAATAAACATGTGGAAACAAAAATTTAAAAAGATTCAAAGTAAACAAAATATATATATACAAACAATACTCTTTACCTTCATTTTTTTTTTCTTAAGAACTGTAATCCTCATAACAAAATTTAACCTTTACATACAATGACATGTGACATGCCATGTCAGTGATGGCACAAAGTTTTGATTTATTTTTCTAAATTTTCTAAAAAAGAACAAAAATAGTTAATAGCATCACAGAGATTTCAAAGTAGTAATAACCAATTTTGTGGAAATAGCATTAGTATAACTTTTTTGTTGCATAAAAAAAATTAGGCCTCATCTATACCCCTATTTTCCTTCTAAAAAATAAAATAATAAAAACTGCTAAAAAAAAATAAAGCTAAAAGAAAAAACTAAAACAAACAAAATGTAAACGATTTAAAAAATTAATAGGAGTGATCCTTTCTACTTTATATCTAATAAAAATGTTATATATAACTATTTTCTATACTTCAATTATAATATGATCTTAACAATGATTATTTTTTTTAATATGATTCTTTATGTAATATTTCTAAACTAATAAATCATTAAATTTCAAAAGGAAAAAAGTTTTAACTCGCTTTCTCCAATGCATTTTGAGAACGCGCTCTTTCAAAGTCTAGTAACTAATGAAACGACATTAAACGTTAAACATTAAATGTTTTCTGTAGCAATTATATTATAGATAATCAAAAAAAAAATTTTCATAAATCTATTGGTTGTAGTAAGTAAAAATAATTGCTTAATAAAAAATATATATATATATATATAAAAATGATAATAATATAAAATAATTTAATAATGAGTAAGTTAATTATAAGTAGTGATCGACCGAAACCGAAATTTAAGCCGAAACCGAAAGTACCGAAATTTCGGTTCAGTAAAGCCGTAGCCGAAACCGAAACCGAAATTTCGGCCGAAATTTGAAAATGAATGTTTAAAATCCCTGAACCTTTTATGATCACCAAATTAAATCAAAAAAAAAACTATTTTATATATATCTAAGCAATCACCATGTAACATAGTTTGATAAAAACTATAATATGTGAAGACATTTCAATAATTAAAGGTAACAATTGAAGTATTTTCTCTGCAAAATACATTTTTTTTCATGTTTTCTGGCAAAAGTCTGTTTCTCCAGAATTTCTCCAGCAGTTAAAAACAACCTTTTAACTTCGGCAGATGTTGGTGGAGGTCTAAGGAATCTCTTTGCTACTTTTGCCAAACCAAACTTTGCTTTTAGTGTTATTTTCTAATATAAATCTATAAACCTTTTTCTTTTTTTTTTGTTATTTAGGTGCCCAAAGAAGACCTATAGGTTTTGTCACAGAGCACCGCGGAAGTGCATTTAACCAGGCATTTCACGCCTCCTTCACTACCATGACGCAAAAATATATCCGAAGCTCGTTTCGAGCCTGGATCTCCTGCTTTCATGGCAAGCGCTCTGACCACTGCGCCACGGTAGCACAAGAAACTTCAGACCTTCTTTAAAGTTTGAATCAATTTTTGAGATTTATAGGATTTCCAGTAGTTGTGTTGCTTTTTCAGTTAGGATATTTTTTAGAGTAAACCACTTCTTAAATGTGATGAAAGTCCGCTAAGTGATTGAAGTTTTGGATTGTGCGATCCACAAGATATTTTCAAATTGCAAGCTCCGTATTTGAAATCACTAACTGTCACGGTAAAATGATTCCATAAACCAGTTTTTTATCGATTATTTTCAATTGTAAAATTTAGCACTGAGAAAATTTTGATAAAACTATTGGTTTGGGTTGCTTTACTTAAATGTTAATTCATTTTAAGAATGATTTGAGAAGAGTAACTTAAATCTATTATGTAACGTGATTTCAATTAAAATTTTTACAATTGTTATAATTAAAAAATGATTTACTAACAAACGATTACAATTAGGAAACAGTCATGGTCGCACTCTATATTAAAACTTAAAAAAAAACTTTTAAAAGTTTCGGTTCATTTCGGTTGCGGTTTGAACCGAAATTTCGGCCGAAACAGGAAAAGTAAAAAAACCGTTGAAGCAGAAATTTCGGTTTCGGCTGAAATTTCGGCCGAAGTCGAAAGTTTCCGTTCACTAATTATAAGTATTTAATAATAATAACTGAATGATTGATAAGGATGGTGTCACTCAAACGGAATTCTGATCAAAGGAGTGACACCAGTTTTTAAATATAATATGAATAATATTAAGCATACGCACATAGAACATACATAAACAAAGTAAACATTTAAAATCATACTTTGATGATAATAATAAAAAATAAACAAACAAGAAGTTAATGATAATAGTTGTAGTAATCATAATTAAAAAAATAAGAGTATATTTTAAATATTAAGTGAAAATCTTGTCAATAAGTTAGAATAAAATTGTTCTCAGAATTTTTTAAAATTGATTTTGTTTTAAATTAAGAAAAGTCGATATAGGTGTTTGGAGTTGTAGTTTTTGGAACTCATTCACTATGCATACAAGACTCTTGTTCCATTCACAAATGCACCGATAGACATTAGAATGCTTACCATACTTCTGAATTTTTAATGATGGTACACTAAGATTTCCATTATATATGTTTCTAGTAGGGTATGTATGTATTATTCTACTTTCTGTAAAAAAAGTCTATTATAGAAGAGGGTAAATTTTTAGTAAGGTAAATTTTTAGTAAGTTAATTTTAGAGGGTAAATTTTTAGAGTCAAAAACAAAAAGAAGATAAGCAAATTTTACAAGCGCTGGAAAGGTAGGAGTTTTTAGTTTTTTGAAAGATTCTGATGTTTCTGACTTAAAAGGTTGGAAGTTTATAATTCTTATGGATTGAGGTTGAGAGGACATCAATTTTTTGATGTAATAGTTGCCATTTTGACCCCAAATTTGACAACAATAACTAAGATGCGATAAAAATAATGCACAGTAAATATTTTTTAGTGTGAATTTATCAACATAATGAAGAATTATTGAAAATGCACCATTAGCTTGAGTTAGTTTCTTGCGTAGCTCATCAATATGAACATTCCATGAGAGATTGCAGTCAATCAAATCATCAAGATATTTAATAACTTTTGTAGGATATAACCGTTTATTATTAATTTGAATTTGAATTTTAGAATTGTTGTTTTGATTGTATTTTTTTTGAAGATGAAAAAAAGATTAGTTCAGTTTTTTTTGCGTTAAGAAAAAAATATATATATATATATTTATATATATATATATATATATATATATATATATATATATATGTATATATATGTATATATATATATATATATATATATATATATATATATATATATATATATTATATATATTTATAATTATATATATATATATATATATATATATATATATATATATATATATATATATATATATATACATATATCACACTAGCTATCCATTTACTTGTTAACAACATTACTTATTTGATATAAAATTTTGACAAAGAGCTATAAAAGTTTGTATAAAGTATAATATTGTTTTTTGAATGATAAGTTGCTTGCCCAAACTAAACCCTCAGTCAATGAAGCTGGAACTTCTTTGTTCTTGTGGGTTATAACCACAAGTAGCCTCCTCATCTGTAGTGGCCTTCTTAGCCTTGGGGAGGTGAGTTACAAAATAAAAAATATGTATATATTTATATTATTCATTATCAGCTATGGTGCAGTGGTAGGGCACTTGCCTCAGAAACAAAGGATCCGTGGATCAAACCCCACCTCTGGGCAAGTTTTGCGACATCGGTTTTGAAGGAGGCATGAACTTCCTATATCGCTCATCCGCAGTGGTCTGTGATAAGACTCTAAGGACTTCTTGCGGCACCTAAACTAAAAAATTTATATATATATATTTATATATGTAATATATATTTTATTATTATTATTTTTTTATTTTTTTAGTATTAATAATATCAGTTTTTAATTGCAGTTGGAAATGACAAGGTGGAGAGTTTGATGATTGGAATATATCCTATATTTGGTCATTATGTATGCTTCTTATTAGACAAAGTAAAAATGTTTATAAAATTTATTTATAACTAAATACTAATATATTTATAAAATAATTAATAATATAAAAAATGTTTGTATTTGTTTAAACATTTAAAAAGAAGTGAGAGAAATCTAAAGCATTATATATAGTGTTTTTGGTGTGCATTGTGAAGAAAGTTTTTAGTTATAGTTATTAACCTTTTGTCATCAGGACTGAGACAACTGCATAGTTTATTGCTTTGTGTTTTATGCAGCATTAAACATAGAAAATTATAGTTACCACAAAGTTGTTTCTATCTTATATTAACCTTATATATGGCTGTTTCATTTTTAAATCTTAAAGGAACCCCAAATTATTGAGACAAGTTGTGTTCATAACTTAAATAAACCTTAGAAAATAAGTTTAGAGTAAAATTACCAATTTAATTGCTGAAGCAAATTAGTTATCGAGGAATTAACAAAAAAACTTCTCAGCTTTTTTGTAACTTTGTTATCTTATTTCTATTTCTAAGCCTTATTTTGGCAATTCTCCCTTTTTTTTCTCTATCTTTTTTTTTTAATTAACTGGTTTGTTTATTCAATGTTTAAAAAAGCCTCATTAAATTGGTTAAAAAAAGAGGTTTTTAACAACTTTGATCTGGCTTTTTTAAAAACTACTTTTATTTAAAAACAGTTTTTTGTTTTCACTGACAAATTTATTTGCCTACTTTTCACTTAATCCCAAAAATACTACTATTGGTTTTTAGACTTTATTAGAGCGACTTGTTTTTAACAGCCCACACAACAATTAGTTTTTAACAACCCACACAACAATAAGTTTTTAACAACCCACACAACAATAAGTTTTAAACAACCCACACAACACTAAGTTTAACAGCAATACCTAACATATTAAAAAAATAGCAAACCCAAACTTTAAAATATGCTTTAATAAACTTTAATAAAAATATTCTTTTTTATCGACTTCAAAGTTAAACATTCTAATCTGATTTCTATTAAAAGAAAAAATCAACAAGCTGGAAGACTAATCTTGAAATTGAAAAAAAAAAGTTTTTTTTTAACATTTTGTTAAATAATTTGTTTTTGTATGTTTATTTAACTCTAAACTTATTTTCTAAGGTTTATTTAAAATATGAACACAACTTGTCAAACTTTAGGGTCCTTTTAAGTTCAGCTATTTTAACTTTAAATTTCTAATAGCTACTATAATATCTTTGGATCTCAACTTTGTTTTATCTTTAGATTTTTGATGGATATTATTTTTTGATTCAATAGAACTCTGTTGTTAATATGCTTGACCTGTTAATAAATAAATAAACCTTGACCAATAAACTTTCAAGGAATGCCTATTGTATCTTTTCACTTATTTGATGCAAAATCAAGTTTGAATGAAATTTGAATTTTTGAAAAAAATTGACTATTATCAAAATTTATTTTCATTTTTTATTTAATAAAAATACAACTAGGATCCCAGAACCCAGAAATCCTGGGATCAGGGTGTAACTAGCCCTGTGGGGCCCCATCAAACACGGTATTCCCAAATGCTCCTAAAATTAAAATTTAAAAGTGAAAAAATCCCATTTTCCAAATAAAGTTTGCCTAATTAAGTTTAATAATAGTTCTAAAAATTATTGAAAATTAATTCTATAAAAGTTTTGCCCTTTTTGACTGAAAAGTTAGATAAGTTAAATGCTTTTTAATTATAACAACCTTTTTTTTTTTGATTATAACAAACTGGTTCGAGAAATTTATGTAATGATAAAAATAGATTTCTTTACTTTACTGGTTGCTTTTATTGAAAACATAAATTAAATACCTTTAATAACAAGAATATATTTTTTTATTACAACAAACTGGTACTAGAAATTTAAAAAACAAATTCTACTAAATTCTACTAAAAAACAAATTCTACAAATTCTACTAAAAAACTAAATTCACTGCTTGCTTGAATTTAGGACATAAAAGCAAATTTAAATGTTTCAATGAACCATAATCATAATCAGTAACCATAGTAACCATAGTCATATTAACATTTTATGAATATGCATGAAAAAATAACTTTTGGTATACTTCGTTGCCACGGTAGTATGCAATTGCTTGCGATCTTTTGTAATTCTTATGTAATTGAACAACATTTGTTGTTGGTTTTGCTGAGACTTTGTAATTGTAACATCTTTATCAAACTAATAAATTTTAAACAACTCTTAGTTAATTTTTACATAGTAAATAATGCACGAAATACAGCCAACACATCTAAAAATGCTAAAATCTATACAGGGCTTGAATTAACGCAAAAAAATCTAATTACGAAAAAACATTTTTTTAACCCTCTTCATTTTCAACACTAAATTTCTCTAATAAACAAAACAAAAAAGATCAAAAGTTTTAACTCGCAGAGCATTAATTTATATAAAAAATGAAAATAACCAACTAAGTTTTAATGAAATCGCTGCGTAAAAGAGTTTTTAGATCTCCTACTTCCGTTTTTTAAATAAATTTAGCGTTGCGTAATTTATAGGTGATCCATTAGAGAATTTTAGAAGACTAAAATTTCTATGTTCAAATGGATTTCTTTTGAAAAAAAACAACTTGCGTATTTATGGAAAATGTTTAATCTTGATGTCGTTTTAAATGAAATGAAAATATAAAAAAATGGTTTCGCATTTTTCATATTCTTTTCAAGGTTTCTTGTTAAAATAACTTTTAATTAGAAGCTTATATTATGTGCTAACAACATATAAGATATAAATAGAAACACTTTTATGGATAACTTTTGCAAGTCTTTGAGTATATTAAGTAAATCTTGTTTACTCTTAAAGTAACTTCTATTCAAAAGATAAATTAGCATGGCGTACTTTATGACCCCTAATGAAAAACTTAGACATAAATATTAGTTTTAAGAATGGTAAAAAAAAGCTAAATTAGAAAAGAAAAAAAAGATTATAAACAAAAAAATAAACAAATAAAAAAACATATTTTTAAAGAAAAAAATAATCGCAAAGGTGTAAAAAATGATTGCAATTCGCGATCGCAATATGCTTAATTCAAGCCCTGTTATAGGTCCAGAATATTAGTCCAGAATATATATTAGTCCAGAATTGCGAGAGCAAATTATAACATCAAAAACACTGCTACAAACATTGACAATATATGTATAAAAATTGTAAAATGAATTCTACAAAACCCAAATCATCCGCTATACATAAAGACAAAAAATAATTCTAAAATAACAACAAGATGAAATATCAACTTCGGGTTCAAGATACAAGTATGACATACAAAAATAGTTTTACCCAACAAACATTGCGTCTTATAAGAGATTAGAAGCATAACTTGTACACTAGTAAATCAAAGCAACTACAAACTTAACTACCATATATATGTATGATATGTGTATATGTAAGTTTTTTTATATAGATCTTTATTTAAATTCAATAAAATTGTAAAAAATTCTGTAATTTTTATATTTTTAGACAATTGAATTTAAATAAAGATCCATATAAAAAAATAATAATAAAAAAAATAATTGCTTTTTTTCTAACAATAAAAATCATTATTCTTGTATTGCTAGATTTTGTATTTCACTTCTGCAGTTGGGCTCTGAGAATCTTTTGTGGGTAATATAATAAAGTTCATAATAACCCTTCAAATATAAAGTAGTTTATTTTTAGATTAGTTATCGCCTATTTTTTTCAACAGCTTGTGGTCGAGACCACAAGCTGTTGAAAAAAGTTAAATGATAACTAATGCTACAATGCCATTTATCCCAGAGTTTTATACAAATAATGTATAGAATTTTCATTTAGTTTTTAAAGTATTAGCATTTTTTTAAAGTATTTAAAGTATTATTTAAGTTATTATCTGAATACTTCTTTTCTGTCATGCACATAAACAGTATTTGTGGTATCTATTTTTTTAAATGGGAAAAATTTTACTAAATGGGAAGTAGAAACTTGTAAATATCTAAATAAGTTTTTCATTTTAAAAACAAACAAAAAATTAATATTTTATTTGTAAGATTTAAAGTTTTTGAAAATTTAGATAGTTTAAAAAGTTTTTCTATATTTTTTATAATTTCAGACTACCACTGAGTTCAAATTTACACCTGATATAGGATATCGGAGTGGTCATTCATATGAAGTATTTGTAAGTTATTATTTTCCTTTATTTAATGTTTTTTTTTTTATCTTAAATTATCAGATTTATTCATTTAGCAATGGTACATATTTGTTGTATTTACATATATGGACCAAGCTCTTTCTTTTTATCTCTGCCAAAATTGTTGTTATTGGTGACTTTAATGCTCATCATACTGAATTGGTCGGCTCTAACACCACACTACTCACCCTGCTGGCACTAAAGTTCATAACTTCTGTCTTTCTCAATTTCTTACTCAGATAGTTAACTTTGTTCCTTATTTTCCAGACAACCCTAATTACTTACCTTCACTCCTTGATTTATGTATTGTCTCTAATCCTAGTTTGTGTTCTGTTTCTCCTTGTTTTCCTTTAGGTGGTCCCGACCATGCGATAATCTCTCTAAATCTTTAAGCTTGTATCTCTTCTTCAGACTGAGACTTGTATCTCTTCTTTAGACTGAGACTTGTATCTCTCTTCAGACTGAGATTTATATTTCTTTGTATTGATCGTTGCGCTACCTACTACTACCCTACTGGGGTTTTTTTTGTGGCTTTTATCACGATGGTTTTTAGGTTGTCTTTTTTTTCTCCGATGAAAAATGCACCTCCAATGTAACCTTATAGATCAAGGCAGGTATGGATGCTTTTATTCTTTCTTGTCTTTTTTTTTTCCTTATGGTTTTCAACTTCTTGTGCAGCTGTTATATCTAATCATAATCATTTTTTTTCAAATTTTTTGCAAGAACAACTTTCTTGGGAACAAATGTCTTTTTAATATTACAAGAAATCAATTTTAAAAAGGTGCTGTCTGATACTAATCTCTTTTATTCTCAGTTTACTAAATCTCATATCTTTTCTCAGAATTTAGGTGCTAGAGAATTTTGGAATTTTTTTCCACATTAACAATGGTAAGTTGAACATTCCATCTCTATTTCAAAATTCTAATTTTATTACCTCTCCCAAGGATAAGGCAGAACTATTTGCAAAGAATTTTTTATCTAATTTGACTTTTGAATCTAATGCCCATACTCTTTCTGCCATTTCATTTTATCAGGTTAACTCAACTTTAGACATCCAAATCATTTTTAGACCTATTCTAAATAACTTAACTTTATATCTTTTTGGATTATCATTCACTTCTGACTTCTTGTGGAAACTATATAATGGAAACATATCTTGTGGAAACAACTTACTCCCAAGTCACTCAAGCTTGACTGAAAGGTACTAGTGGCAAAGTAAAAGAAAGAGAAATCAAGAGTAAAAGTCAACTGTATCTTTGGTATCAGCCCATCAATTTAATGGTACCATTCAAAGATAAAGCTACTAAGGAATGGAAAAAAGTTATTTCTGAATTGAGTACAGCTTTAACTTTTATAAATAAAAAGATTTAAAAATTGCCTTATGAGTTATATTAAACAGTACAGCTAAAAGAAATGCAATTTTAAGAGTAGCACATAGATAGCACACAGATCATGAAAATTTGTTTAGTTCTAATACACACATAAAACACTTTGGAAGTTTAGCTTCACATATTGTTTGATGCAAATTTTAAAAATTTTCATTGCATTGTTATTTAAAGTATTATTGTCATTTTGTTTATTGCCATTAATAAAAAGACTGCCATAAATAAAAGTACCATAATTCCAGTTATATGCATGTATAATATTCATTGTATAAAAACTAGGGGTGCAAAGTTGGAATCCAGTATCCAGAAGTCCGTGTTTTTACCTTGATTCTGGAGCCCTGTTCATTGTAACAACTGTTGGTACTCTAGTACTCCAGAATTGTTTTAATTTAATATACAAATTTATTGAATTAGGAAGCATATGACAAGCCCTCCGGCATATAAACTTTTAAATAATTTGCAGTGTGTTTATGGCATACATCGCTTATAGCATATATTGATTTTAAATATGAGAGGCAAATTCCAGCATATACAGTGTACAAAACATTTGATGTACACTGATAACTAGATGCCAAATTATGCTTAGGCACAAGTATTTACACACTCAAACCTGCGTTGATGCCAAATTAAAATAAAAATGTTTTTCTAACGTTTTTCTAATGATATGGTTTTATCCAACAGATATGGTTTTACTTATAAAAAAAAAGTAGTAATATAAATTTAATATACTAGTATTAATATTTAATATGATTAACTATAACAACTCAAAATTTTTTTTGAGTTATATAATTTATCTTTTAATTTTAATTTAATGTTTAACTTATATATATATTTATTAATCACGATTTAAATAACTATTTTTTGTTTGTTATTTAACTAATTATGTCATTTAATTATGTTAATTATGTCATTTGGTAAAGATATAAAATAAGAAAAGGTTGGTGCACGAACAGAGAAGTTAAGTTCAGTAATCAAATTCGGAACTTCTTGCTTGCAAGGCAAGCTCTATACCACTACACCACTGCTGCATGTAAACTTAAAGTTAACAAGTCTATTACCTAAAGTATATTAGTAGAAATACCATCAACCTAAAAAAAAATAGGTGTTTTTTGAGTAAAGAAATAAAATCAATAATAAGTTATATTTTTCTTAGCATTATTTAAACTTTATATAGTCTACTCTAGCCTTTCAGGAACTATTTTATCCCTAAAATCTCAGGTTAATTGACTCAAAAAAGTTATTAAAAAAAAAACAACAATATAAACTGATCAAGTCTTCTATAAAGAAATTTACAGAGAAGCATTTTTCAAAGAATAAAAATTTAAATATATTCAATCTTTTTTTATTCACTTAAATTTTTTATAATGGTATAATATTTCCAACTTGGTCTTTTGAATAAAACTTTCCTAAATTTTATGTTGATTTGTCACTACTTATGGTTACAATTAGCAATTTTACAATATAAATTATTTCACCTATGAGGTTATTTGTTAAGTTTTAAAAGAGTTTCAGAAAGCAAAATTTAAAAAGCTTATAAAAATTTTGTTATTTATGTTTTACCAAAGCAATCTGAATTTAAAATTTGCAGAAAAACTATTTGAAATTTAATGAAAAGAATTGCAAAAAACACTTGTTTGTGTGTTTTTATATAATAAACTTATGAATGTATTCTTATAAAGTTTTCTGTCAAGTATGCGCATGCATGTTGTTTACAAAAAGATGGGACATTGCACGGAAAGTCATCTATATATATAGTAAAATACAATTACAGACATGTTTTCAAGTCAAAAAGAACATAAGTGATAAAAGTTTAGCACTGTCACAAAACTTTTAATTCAAACCTCTTTTCATGAGAAAAACCTTTGGGAGTATGATAGTACAAGTATGTAAGAGTAAATTAGAGTTGGTTTTAAAATCTTTTATTGTCATTCAAGTATGAAAAATTGATTTAAATTTTCGATTTTATTGCTCTGAACATGAGTTACATTTTCTATTGAAAACATTTGAAACTTGTGTTTCCTAGAGCTTCAAAAATTTGCAGTACTCCAAAAGATGTTTGGATTATTTTCCAATAGGCGTTTGAATGTGTCTGAACTTTCTGAGATGACAAACAAGTCAGAAACATGCTTTCCGAGAAACTCAAATTTTTCCCTGAAATTTTTTTCAACTACTCGCTGGGGAGTTACTTTGTTAATTGTTCGAATACCCTGTCTGGTTTTGAATTTGTAGAAGTTATTGAGCAGTCAAGGTGTATGAAGCTTCTGGAAAAGTTTTTTTTTGTCTTGATGGCAAAAAAAGTTTACATTAACATAACTCAGTTTCTCATATTATAAAGTTTTTTTGTTGTAATAAAAGAGTCACTAAAACAAAAGCATATTAGGCATATACGACTTAAAGAAAATAATTTTCATTTGGAGTAACTGGAAGGTGCCTTCCTATTCCTTGACTAAGACGCACAGTGCCATGGGATGAAGAAATATTGTTAGCTATAACAGAATCAGCTGCTCTTTCTGCTGCTTTTATGTCTTTTGATGCAACTTTAAGTAAGTTCTGTCGAAAAATTCTTTTTGTTCAATTATGTGGAATCCTTCTTCCAATTAGTGAAAAGTCACCGCCGCTAAAAAACGTTTCTCAACAACTAACTGTTCTTTTTTTTTGATTGTGTTTGTTGTTCCAATTGGCTGGGGCTTCCAAACTTGGTTTTTCCCATATAACAAATCGTGCAATAACATTGTGATTCTCTTGTTGCAGTATGAATCTTTATGTTTTGGTAGTCAGGCAGTGAGAGAAGTTGAACATATTCACCATTGTCTCTTTTTCTAAGGCTTCTAGACAGTTTTCGCAGATACTAATTGGGACTCTTTGATCTTCAAAGTTGAAGCATGACTAAAAATTTTCTTGACAGAGTTTAATCATAAAGTAAGTCAGTTGTCTGTTAGCTTTTTTCAAACAAAGAACAGTTTTTCTGTTGTCATTGTGATTTTTTGCTTGACTTAGTATTTTAAATAGGTTTGCACTTTTATTTTGCTCAAAAGACACAATAAAACTGTTTGCCGGCCTTTCCCAGAATTTTAAAATCAATAAAGGGCCTAAGCACTCTTACTTAAACAAGCTGCTTATCTTTGTTAGTAACTTATGTGACAAAAATATGCAATTTTGATGTAAAAAATGTTTTATTTCAATCAATTAATAATCTTATCAATAGACCAAAAAATCCAAATTTTCAAATTGATTTTTTTTTGAAATTTTCAAATTGATTTCAAATTGATTTTAAATCGATTTTTCATTCATGGACAATGATGAAAGATTTCAAAACCAACTCTAATGTACTCCTATAAACTTGTACTATTATACCCCCGAAGGTTTTTCTCAGGAAAAGAGGTTCAAATTAAAAGTCATTTCGTGACACAGTGTTAACACTGATTTTAAATATATTGCCAATATTATATGTTGTCACCCTCAATGAGGATATTACTTCTGATAAAACAAGTGGTGCTTGATGAAATTTCAATGGAGAACATTATATGATATAGTCATTTCAGCAAAACAAATATGTCAATCGTGTCAGGCCTTAAAGTAGTAAAGCTATCAATATTGCACAAGAGATGCTATTGAGCATCAACAACATCAAATTCCATCACGCGCTTCCATTTTTTTTCAAAAGGAGTTTTTTTCATAAGTAGACTATAATGCAACTTTATATATATATATATATATATATATATAATATATATATATATATATATATATATATATATATATATATATACACACCCACACACACACACTAATATACTTATATATATATATCAACTAAAATCTGAAATTGCTACAGGAATAGCTTCCTAATTTATTGAACAAAGTATTTGCTACACCCAATCCTCTTCTGAAAGTATATTATTAATACATATTATAATTTCTTTAATATAAAAAAATAATATGCAGATTATAATAAATCTTAGACATAGTCCATATATATCCTTACTCAAGTCATGAAATCCAGCAAATTAGAAAAAATTATTTTTAACATTTGCATATTTTTATTTAGCTGCCCGCAATTCTTTTGCAAT
>NC_088921.1:23232500-23255000 GCF_038396675.1 Hydra vulgaris | reverse complement strand
TTACAGACAAAGAAATAAAGAGTTTTTCAACAGTGAATGACAACAGAAATCGCATGAAAGTAGGTAATACACTATGACAAGTAGAACATTTGTGACGACCTTAGAACAATTAATCCTTTAAGATAGGTGCGTAAAAAATAAGCGATTGTAACTTTAAGACATTTAACATTCCTTTATGGTAAAACTTCTGTTGAACATTTTTACCTTTTCTAAACGGATAAAATCAAATTATAATAAAATTTTCATAGTATTCTTTTTGAAGGTTTTATTTCTTCGATGAGCCAACTGAAATTTGGCATTTTATAAAAGTGATGGGTGTTTTCAAAAACTACAGTTGAAGTAGAACTTAGTTTTATTTTTCTGCAACTACAATTGGAAATTTTAAAGGTTTTAGTGACACGGCGCTGTTGTAGAAGCTGCAACTGAACCAAACAAGAAATGAAAGATTTAACCATGACAAATCCTATTCGCAATATTTAATACTGAACATATGACATAGCCGAATTAAATTCTTCTTTTTTGTCAGGAATATACAAGTAATGATTTAATAGTATTTAGTAATCCTGTTCTTATAATATTTGGTGGGCATAGGTAACATCAATTCTGAATTAAAAAAAAATTTTATACCCTGTAAAAAAATTTCTACTTATGAGTAATACAACTGGAATGTATGCGTAACAAAATGCAGTTGTATATCTATTGATTTTTCAACGGATAAAAACGAAGTGAAATCGTGTTTAAAGTATATTTTCAGGACTTCAATTTTGAATGATCTTCGTTTTCTAATTATTTTCAGATTATAAAATCCTCATCAAAAGCAAGTTTAATCATAGGTCAAATCAGATAAACCTTAGCACATCACAACGAAAGTATGCTTAAGTTACTATACAAAGTTATTGTACGACCACATATTGAATTTGCTGCTCCAATTTAGTATTTAAATATAAAAGGAGATATAAAAAAAGTGAAAAAAGTTTCAAAAACCTTACATATAAAGACCGTCTTGCCAAACTTAATTAATAATTCTAGATAAGAAAAAATGACGAGGGAACATGCTGAACATGAACATGATACAGATTTTCAAAATATTTAAAGGAATAGATAAAGTCGAGCTAATCAATCCACCCCATGGCCGTCTGTACTAACAGGCCTCGTAAACACGTTAATCGGGGCCTGAGACTGGGGGCCATCAAAAACAACAACAACTAAAGAAAAGTTTATAATTGCATGTTTTTGCTCGTAAAAAACCATTTACATTTAGTATGCATGAACTATAGCTAATTTTTTTTAACTTACTAAATAAATAAGACCAGTTAATAAATAACAAGATACAAAAAAAATTATAATAACAAGTTTATAAATAACAAGTTGACACAAAAATAAAAAAAAGCATTCCCTAGCTACTAAGCTTTATCTACAAAAACTAAACCGAGTAAGCTATAAACCTAGTAAAACATTACCTAGCTATAAACCTAGTAAAACATTACCTAGCTATAAACCTAGTAAAACATTACCTAGCTATAAACCTAGTAAAACATTACCTAGCTATAAACCTAGTAAAACATTACCTAGCTATAAACCTAGTAAAACATTACCTAGCTGTAAACCTAGTAAAACATTACCTAGCTGTAAACCTAGTAAAACATTACCTAGCTGTAAACCTAGTAAAACATTACCTAGCTATAAACCTAGTAAAACATTAACTAGCTATAAGGTGCTAAAAATCATACAAAATCACATAATCATTGATTGAACATATACATAGAAAATATTGGAAATATATCAAGGCTACACACAAAAAAAAAACTTAGTTTTTTTTAAAATGCAAAAACATAAATTGAATATTTTAATTCAAAGTGTAAGTAACAGCAAAATTGTAACAATTTTTAAAAAAACTCCCTAGCTATAAATTAAAGTTATATTTTATAACAAAATCACAGAAAATACACAGAGCATATATGTAACATAAAAGTTGTTAGAAAATCGATAGGTTTACTTTGAAAGTTTCAAAATCTTTTGTTGTGGCTCTTATAAATTAACATGGTTTTTTAAAAAAATGTTTGAAAGAGAAATAGCATGTTTTCTTTCCATATTAAAGTTAAAAGACTCTGATATCAACATTAGTACATTGCAGAGTGACTTTCGGCCGACTTTACTAACAATTTCATGAAATAATATATAAGAGAAAATAGTCCACTGACAAACATTGTCATTTGGTATCTTCAAACCTCCACAATTTATTTCTGCAGTATAATCACCAAATTTTCCATAGTAAAATTTAACTTCTTGCTTTACCACTTCATTTCGCACAATATATCCAGCAAGATATACTAATCCTGCTTTTGTATCTATTTGCAAACTCTTTTCTAACTCAGGCAAATTGTCAAATATATCAATAGCATTACTGCTAAGAAAGTATCCACATTTTTGGTAGTTATGTCCGCTTTCTGCAGATAAAGAATCAATATCTATACCAATATGGAGACTTAATTTTGCTCTTTGAATTTTAACTTTTTCTACGACATTTTGCACATTGATAAAATGTGCCTCCAGATCATAGTCGAAGTTTTTTAAACATTTTTTCTAGTGGGTCAGTTGTAAATTTTCCGAGTATTACATACTTAAAAGAATGTTGTAACTAAAATTTAGTAGCGGCTACTAAACCAAGACACGTATGAGCTAAAGCTGCACCTGTATCTCTGGTCAACTGAAATTGTCTGTTTCCCTGTTTGCTGGACATTTGTTCTGCCATTGTTGCAAGAGAAAGTAAAAATGCTAGTCTAGCATCTTCTGAAGTTGATATAACTGCTCTGTCTGGATCTTTATATCGAATATCAGCATAAGGTCCTTTTATATTGACAATTTTCCAGAATCTTACAAATATTTCAATAAAAGTAATGGTGTCGTCCGCTTCTTTTATGCTACTGTTGGATTTTAGAGCAGTTGCAGTTTCATCACAAAAGACTTGTAGGCTAGTAGACAATTTTTGTCTCTCAATAGGTTTTGGTGCAACAAACACAGTTGTAAGTTTAAACAATTTTACAATGCTATTTCCTTCGAGTTTGAACAAGCTTAAGATACTAGACCAGCATGCATATTTCGTTTTCCCATCATATTCATAACGTAACTTTTGACTTTTTTCTGTGATCCATTTATTACGAACAGATTTAAGTAAACGCACAAAGTCATATAACAAGAACATATTGTCTTTAGTCAACCATGGATCATCACAATCAAACTTTTTAAATAGTGCTTGGTTTACTTAATTATTGTCGCATATTAGGGCCACAGGTACCCCTCTAGCACTCTTTATTCCTTCTAAGATAAATTGAGTTTGTTTGAAAAGAAATTCAGAATCAAGCTCACAAACTGGTAAAATTCTGCACAAATATTGCGGCCCCCCATAAAGTGACACTAACATAAAATAGTTGTTGCTAAAGAGCCTGGTTTATTTACTGCTTTACCAAAGACTGAGCCAGCATGATAAGTAAGCGATGATTTAATATAGACTTCATCAATTAAAAGTATACACTTTTTTTTGCATTTCATTGTCAAGCTTTGAAGAAACGATAGAGAGTTTAAAAACTCTCTATCGTCCATTGCAGAATCCAGTTTTGAAGTTAGCTTTGTTAAGAGGGAAATACTTAGAAATTCATAACTTTTCTTAATCTTTCATATAATGATCTTGAAATCGCAAAATAATCAAATGCTCTAACAATAGTTTCTGTGCTGTATTTTTTCTTCCCAATTGTAGTAGAGCTCATGTCACGGATCAGCTGCAAAAGATTCATAATTTTTCTGCCTTTTGTTAAATTATTCAAAAAATTAATAGCTTCTTGTAATTTCGAGCAAGAATCAACTATGAAAATTCTATTTTGAGATAGAGATGCAATTTTATACTTAACTCCACAAAAGTATCCCTCAAAAGTAAGATCATTCTTAATCTTAAGCATAAATCTGACAATCGAAGAGTTTTCTTCAAAGTCTGTTGAATGAATGATTAGCAAATGTTCACCAGCAAAATACCAAGTTACATCAACTACATTAAAATCAATTTCTTTATTTTGTAGCTTCTGATGTAATAATTTAAAATATGAAATCTTATCAGCAGCTAAAAACATATCAAGTTCATCGGCTATAATGTTCCGGACAGATGAAGATGCTTTAAAAGTTGTTCTTAATGGTGGTGGAAAAGTAAGTATCAAACTAGGCTTGACACATGTGAAAACTGGAGGATCGCGAGGCCTTTTATGGCCAAATTTGGTAACTGTTGGATATCCAGGTGGAAAGTGTTTGTCGCAAACAACTGTATCTGGGCTGTCAGGTACATTATCTCGTGGAATGACATTCATTTAACGATTATATTCTTCTTTTTCAGAAGGAAGCCGAAAATTTTTTTCTTTATTTTGCTTATTGTAATTACCGTAACAGTTACCATTACAGTACGCAACATTTTTTATGCATTCTGGATAGATTTTAGATTCAAACAAGATAATATTTTACTTAATTTGAAAATTAACCAGGATGTCGATAGAACTTGCAAGATAAGCTTAAGAGTATTAGATTAACTCCCAGCCCCAGGCCCCGAGTAACACGTTTACGAGGCCTGTTAGTACAGAAGGCCATGATCAACTCTTTTTTCAAAGGTATAATGCGAGCGGTCACTGGTTTAAATAAAACGGAAATAATAAATAATGGAGTTAGACAACATTTTAACAAATTAAGTTTCACCATTATGGAGTCCTCTGCCAGAAGAAACCGTCAACACAAAATCTTTGAACAAATTCAAAAACATTTTGCATAAGAAGAAAAAATTTTAATCCTAAAAAAAATTAGTTTCTAATGAAATGCGAAAAGTTACAGAAAAAATAAACTAAAAATTGAAAAATCAAAGAGAATTTATTTTGCACAAGAAGGCATTTTGCATAAGAAGGAGAAAAATTTTATCGAATTGAAGAAAATTTGAATAAAAAAATGAAAAAACTGTCAAAAGAGTGCAACACTTAACACTTGCTGGTGTTTTAACCAGCTACAGCATTGTAATATACTGTACTGTTTTACCATAAATTAAAAAAAATTTTAATAAAAATTTTATTAAATAAATAAATACTATATATTGATGGATTTAAAAAGTTTGTAAAAATATAATAGTTTCTAATGAAATGCGAAAAGTTACAGAAAAAATAAGCTAAAAATTGAAAAATCAAAGAGAATTTATTTTGCACAAGAAGGCATTTTGCATAAGAAGGAAAAAAAATTTTAATCCTAACTATATTAAATTTAAAAAAAAAAAAAAAAAAAAAAAAAGGTTTTCTACAGGTTAAAATGACGTTAAATACTATTATATTGATAATTACGATATATTCCTATTAAAAAAAATTTATATTTACAGTAGCCTTTTTAGAAATATCTTACACGTAAGACTTATATGTTTTCTGTTTTTTCCTTCTTATAAAATAAACGTAAAGACCAAACACTGCGCCTATAATTGAACCATATAGTACAACACACATACTTAAGTCAACGCGTGACATACCAAGCAAAGAAAATGGCGGAGAAGCTGTACGCGAATAAAATTTGTAAGTAAATCGGTTTCGAGCGGCATCACTATCCTGCGTTTCGCCGTCTACAATTTTTTTATTATCTTTAATTTGAATCTTGTTAAGATTATAGTGATCTTTAAGAAATTCCAACACAAATTTACGGCTCCACTTCACATTATCCTCGACAACAGTAGGTGAAAAAATAAGAGTATCTTTTGTACTTATAGGATTATGACAGTTTGCACATATGTTTTTGGGCGGAAACTGAACTTTTCTATGAAAGGGATCAGAAGATATGTCTTTTTCTAACCGAGCATTTACGCGATTGTGACGAGACCAAAGCCAAACAATGGCTTCTTCTTGCGTTTTGACTTCCTTTTGCAAATCTTTAGACATTTCAATAAAATGATCGCGACAATAACGGCAACCAAAATAATGATCAATGAAAGACCTTATTCTTCTAAGAATTTCATAACCAGTCATGCCACTGTCGTCACTACAGCTTACAGTTAATGAGTGAAAAAGCGTCCACAATCCGCATGGAAATCCACGATACTTTTCCGCACTTCCCTTACAGCCATGCCATTTAATTTCTGAAGGAAGATAAGAGTTGCTTTCCTAAATTTAATACCTTCTTCACTACTTTACGCTTTTCAGAAGGAAATAATAATTAAGTTAATAATAAGTTTAAAGTAATAATTAAGTTAATAATAATAATAATAATAAGTAATGATTAAATTAATAATAATTAAGTAATAAGTAATAATAAAGTAGTAATAAGTAATAATTAAGTTAATAATAATTAAGTTAATAATAACTTAATTAGAAAGTAATAACAGTAATAAACTATTAAAATTAACCATTTTAATATAACCTGATTTTCCTCAATATATTTCACAAACTTTTCAGAACTAATCTCATTGTCAAGGTCAAGCAGCCACTTATCAAGTTTCCTAAGAAAGTTCTGCAAAAATGATCCGGAAGGAAGACACTAAATAAATGTAACTTTAATATTAACCAATTCATTACTACATCATTAATTATACTTCATGTACAAATGAATACTTGTTCAACTTAAATAAATTAAAAGCTATGAAAAAAAATTATGAAATTAATCTTGAACGTAATTGAATGTTTTTATGATTAATTATAATTTAATTTACAAGAAATTTAAATATAATTTAAATAAAATTTGTATGAGTTAAAAAAACTTATGTAAAATTATGGAAATCTTTTTTTTTGGACATCCCATAATAAACCAAAAATTTTTTAAAATTTGAATTCGATAAATGGCATATTAAACAACTATTACCTTAGCCAAAAGATTGACCCAATCTTTCAATGCAACCATAGCATCACCATTAATTATATTTATTTTTCCCACTTCACGAAGCAGAGAAAAAGATATTGCACTTGTAATATCTTGCATATGGACTTCAGAGGATCTATTTAAATAATTATTTTATTTTACTTTCATTCAAATCATCATCATCATCATCATCATCATCATCATCATCATCATCATCATCATCATCATCATCATCATCATCATCATCATCATCATCATCATCATCATCATCATCATCATCATCATCATCATCATCATCATCATCATTTTCATCATCATTATCATCATCATCATCATCATTTTCATCATCATCATCATTATCATCATCATCATCATCATCATCATCATCATCATCATCATCATCATCATCATCATCATCATCATCATCATCATCATCATCATCATCGTCATCATCATCATCATCATCATCATCATCATCATCATTATCATTATCATCATCATCATCATCATCAATACCATCATCATTGTCCTCATATCATCCTCACCATTAATCATCAATATTATCATCAGCATCATCATCATTATCATTATCATCGTCCTCCTTCTCATCATTATCGTTGTTTTTTCATTAGGTTTTGGAGATCATAAGCAAGAGGTTCCGAGTTCGATTCCCACCATGTCCCTGGTAGTACCGCGCTCAACTTGTTTCTCCGCGCAGCAGCCTTGTTTGTCAAGGTTCGTGTTTTGGAGTTAAAGAGTTGATAGAGGGTTATAACCACAAGTAGTCTCCTCATCTTTAGTGGCCTTCTCAGCCTTGGGGAGGTGAATTATAAAAAAAAAAAGAAAAAAGATGCGTGTCTCAAATAAATATTTTTCTTAATTTATATTATTCATATTTTATTTTATAGTTTATTTATATTTTAATTTAGATTTATATTGATAAAGATTGACAAAAATATGTCTTAAATTTTTTTTTAATTTAGGATATTTTTTCAGAATATTGATTTATAAAATTAAAATAATCTAATATAAAAAAATAATATAATATAATAACCTAATATAAAAAAACTATATATATATTAGAGTTTTGTTTGAGCAATTGAGCAAAACTGATGAGTTGATAGAGACAAGATATTTGGAGAAGAATGGTTGATCAATTTAACTAATAAAAGAATTTAAAGACCATGCATTCAGTTTAAACATAAATGGCCATCTGACTAGAATTTGTGAAAGCCAAGCTAGATCTTTAACAGAAAGGTAAGGCTACCAGTAAAGCTGTAGAGATATCCTGGTTAAATAATCATTATCAAGTTATCAGAACCATAAAGCTCAAGCTAATTTGGCAAAAAAACATTTAGATTCGACACCAAATAAGTGGGCAAAAGTTCTAATGAACAATGAATCCATCGCTCCAAAGAACTAAGTACTTGGATCGGATGGAATTATGTATGTTTAATGTCCTTGAGGTGAGAGATTCAATCCTAAGTACCAAAAATCTAACTGTAAAGCATGGTGGTGGAAATATTATGGTTTAGGGCCATGGCCTTTAGCCATGATTTTATTGAACCTTTTCTTTGTATTGAAGGAATCATGGATCAGCATGTGTATAAGGAGATCATCAACAATAAAATGCTTTGTCATGCTAAGGATAAAATGCAAAAGGATGGATATTTCAAAAAGATAATGACCTAAAGCAATCCTTGCAACAACAACAAAAAAACAACTGCTTAAAATCTTCATCCACAGACAAAGTTGTTTCTTGTGCGCTAAAAAAAATATCTGTTTTTGGTGACAACACAAATATAAAACTTATAACAGAAGGAAATATTTTGGCAGTTAAAATAAAACAGAAAGAGATGTTTTTGCTGTTAAAATATACAGAGAACACCTAAAAATCAGATAAGAAATGAAACAATCTTGAACTTAAAGATAAATCACAATCTTTCAGATTATGCAACATAACAAAAGAAAGACGTCAGAAGGTTCAGAATACAAAAAAACACCTATGCTGATAAAAATTGGTTACACTACTAAGGTTTTATAATTTCAAAAAATGTCAATTTAAGGGTAATTAAAACTTATCTTTAAAAAGATATTCTATTGACTTATCTATGCTAGTAAATTAAATATGTTTCTTCAGTAAATTAGATCTTTTTAACTCTGTAGGCGTTGGCATTAATGGAAAACAGGTGTTTCTAAAGGTTGTTGCAAACATTTTTTAACATTCATCATTATCCTTTCAACCAAAGAAACAGAGTTACATCAGCTTAAAAAGGTGATCCTATAAAAAAGTTAGTACTTAGAGAGAAATTATCACAAGACACTTTTATTAATTCATTCAGCTCAATTAAACCTTGGAGACTGATCTTAAATTCATTAACCCAAATTGATTGCAACCAAATCTATGAGTTAAATGATACATAAATAACTTTAAAATATTTTCGTAACAATTTAAAATCCTTTTTTATTTTTTCAACATCCTTGTTACCAAAAAGGCTGCAAGCAACCACTATTAGAGTTGGATGTTACTGGAAGAGAAAAGACAAAGTTTACAGAGCAAGATAACGATTGACAGACAACTTAAAAGATTGCAAGTTATATGAATCAGGAAAGCAAGATGAAGAAAACAAATTCCAAAGAACTGATATTCAAGGAAAAAAAACTAGACAAATAAGTTTTTGGAGCACTTAATTGAATGATGAGTAACACGAGAATGAATTTTAGTAGATGGCACAAGAGACGCTAGCTCTTTAGAACAGTGCCCATTATAACATTTGTCGAAAAGAGAAAGAGAACAGTGGTGTACACTGGATTTTTAGATGTTTGTGTTTTGACACTTACAGGCATTATGCAAACTCCAAACTTTTGTATGTTTATGCTTATATCAAAAAAGAATGTTTTGCAAAGAATTGGGGTGATTGGAGCTTGGGAACAAAAAAACCCTAATTTCTGGGCCCACTCAGCCCTTAACATGGGAGCAACAAGTTTATAAAATATTTTCTTCACTATTTTTATCTAAATTTATATTCATCAACAAATTTCAAATTTCATGCAACATTCTCTTATTTTTCAAAAACTATGACCATATAAAGTTTTAATCCCCCTCAATTTGAGGGGGCTGTAAACATTGGAGGGTCATAAAAACTGTACACTAAAAGATTATTGCATGAAACTTGAAATTTGTTGATCAATATAAATTTAGATAAAAACAGTAAAGAAAATATTTTATAAACTCGTTGCTTCCACATTAAGGGCAGGGTGGGCCCAAAAATTAGGTTTTTTTTGTTCCCAAGCTCTAATCATCCCAATTCTTTGCAAAACATTCTTTTTTGATATAAGCATAAACATACAAGTTTGGTGTTTGCACGATGTCTGTAAGTGTCAAAACTCAAACATCTAAAAATCCAGTGTACACCACTGGAGAAGCAACATTACAACAATGTGATTATGGTTGGATGTTGGCTGCAAGAGCAGGTCCAACTATGTTTACAATGCATTTTTGCACCTTGTCTAAAAGAGAAAGGGCATCATTGGAAAATCTGCCAGAGATATGGCAACAGTATTCCATACAAGGACGGATTTGAGATTTATAGAGATAAAGAATAGAATCTTGAGTAAGAAAGTGTTAAGACAATAAAAAGATGCAACCTTAGTAGATGCTAATTTTGAAATTGATTTGATATATAGTTTCTAAGAAAGATTGGAAGTAAGAGTTAATCCTAGAAAATGAAGGATAGATGACTCATCGAGTACATTACCATTCATAAATCTACTTTGAATAACATGCCCTGAAAGGAAGGTTTTAAAGATATAAAACTAGTTAGAAAACTGGTTAACAGTTTTAAGAATAACCCAAGCCTTTTACTAAGGGAACACGCAAAAATATATGGATTTTCTCATAGTTTTTAAAATGTATGACAATTTTATTTCTAAAAATTTCTGTATTATTGAAGATGATGAAACTTATATCAAGTATGATCATTAACAAATTCCTGGTGCTGTTTATTATATTGCCAAATATAGAGGAAATGCAGATAAGAAATTTAAATACACAAAACATGACAAGTTCGCTAAAAAAGCTTTGATTTGGCAAGCTATTTGCAGTTGTGGCAAAAAATCAACACCTTATGTTTCTCAGTCCACACTTTCTGGTCAAATATATGTTAAAGAATGTTTACAAAAACGCCTTTTACCTCTCATTAAATTACACAACAACAGACCTGTGTTCTGGCCTAATTTAGCTTCAATTCATTATTGTAAAGTAGCTAAGGAATGGTATAAAAAGAATAATGTGAAATTTGGGCCTAAAACAGAAAAACCTCTAAACTGCCCAGAATTGAGAGTTATTGAAAAGTACTGGGCTATTATTAAAAGAAAAATGAAAAAAACAAAAAAGCTTTGCAGAAACATTGAAGATATCAAAATACCATTTAAAAAAGCATCAAATAGTTTTGATTCTTATTCTGTGCGCAAGCTTATGGGTATCACTAAAGCAAAAGCTCGAAATTTTATTAGATTCCCACAGGAATAATTAATTTTTTTTTAAATGTTTGATCTTCTTATATTATTGCATTAAAATTATTACTTGGTTCGAAATAAAAATCGAGGAGTCCTTTTTTTAGTTGTTTTTCTACTTTCACATTTATTTTTATGTACACGCTTTATTCTAACAAATGTATGTAAAAAAGCATATGTTAGAATTATTACTGTTTTATATTATTAGTATTTTTAACTAACAATCTGAGATAATTTACAAAAGAGTTTAACAAATTAAAAATGTTTGCATTTACAACAATATAACAAATAACAATATCTATTATAACAAATAACAATATCTATTTCAAATTAACAAAATTTTGATAAACATTCTTTGAAATCTGTTTTCGATTTTCTCGAACAACTAGCAAAATGTTGTCTCTGATCTTCAGAGTGTGAAGAGTTCACAAACTTTTGTATAAGTCCAATGTTTCTTTCAGAACATTCATTTATGACACTGAGGTGTTTAATAAAAAGGAAAAATTTTTAGTACGAGGATCTAGACTCTTTATTCTTGCATGCTTCCAACCAAAATTTTGTTTCCTTTACTAAGTTCAAAATGACAAAAAGAAATTAGCTTTCACAGGTGACAAGTTCACAAAGTTTAGTTTTTTTATCTATTAAAACAGGAAGTGATTTCTCTTTATTAATTTCACTAGTGTCAGGAACCTCGAGCTAGGACAAGGCTTTCAAAATTTTAGACTTTATTTGAATTTCAAGGTCACCAAGAGCCATGACTACTACTGGTGAAAGATTATTAAGATTAAAGGTGAAAGATTATTAAGATTAAAGATATTAGATTAAATAATATTAAGATTAAAGATATTAGATTAAAAGATATTAAGATTAAAGATATTAGATTAAAAGATATTAAGATTAAAGATATTAGATTAAAAGATATTAAGATTAAAGATATTAGAGATATTAGATATTAAGATTAAAGATATTAGAGTGAGATTTTAAACTATTTAGAAGTGAAGTTCCTACATTAATATCGCATATTATCCTTTATGATTTTTGCTTTGAATGAATTGAAGTCACTCAATACTGAATGTTCAGCAAGACTGGATTTTAAAAAACCCTGGAGCATAAAGTATAACAATCATTAGACAAACTCTAGACACTAGAATCTGCTGGTCTTGATTTAAGTAGTTTATAGCTGGCAATACTAATTCTAAAGCCATGTAATATAATGCATCTGCCAGCTTCATGACAGACACCTGGTTGATGAAACCTAAAGTTTCTTAGCTTATCAAACTGAATATTAAGATAATATTAAGATAGAAAGCTAAGTATTCCACAAGATGCCTGCTTGGGGGAAAATCTCAAGTTCAAGAACAAATTTAATATATGTTTTTGCCTCCAAGTACATCTGATGAATTCCGGAACCAATTATGAGAGTATTCTCTTCATACTTTTTAAAAATAGAATAGCCACCACAAGTAGATAAAAATGGGAGAATATTTTCCCATTGCTTCTTAAAGTTGGAGTAAAGGGCCTTTTATGGACCCTAGGTGTTATCTCCAGTCATTGATTTGTAAGTATGTTTAATATGTACTTTATGTATGTGGTGCTGACATAATAGCCACAATTAAGGTTTCTACCTCAACACTGAGGTAGGTTCTACACCTACCAGTGTCAGTTGCTGTAGTATCAAAACACACAGCAAATACTTGGTCTAAAACTTTAAAATATTCTAACAAATTTTAAATAACTAAAGCCTGATCAGATGCTTTACCTGTGTCAATTGGAACAGTTCCTAAAAGAAGTTTGTCCTTGTATTAAAATCCAGGATTAGTAACAGATACACCAATTCTATCTCTTGTAATAGTTTGTTGGATTTCCTTATACAAATGTGTAACTAGTTTGCCATCAAATTGAAGGACAAGATTTTTTCCTCTCATTTCCTCAATATAGTTCTGTCTAATTTTATTTCCGTGATTTTAAACAACCTCATAACGCTTTAATCTGACTGTTTCTCTATTTATCTTAATTTTTTCATATTTACTCCCAGGTAGTTCATAATACTGGCTTTAAACATTGTTTGATCTTGGTAGCTTAAGCCGGTCCTTACACTGAGAGGAGTTGTAGCTGCAATTAAGCCATCTTGAGTAACTTCTTTATTGACAAGGATTAAATCGGATCCAAGCATGAGTGATATGTTGTTAATTTTCTTTTTTTTAGAATTGTTTGATGTTTTTTGTTGATATTCATCCTCATCAAAATTATAATTAGTATTACCTACCATTGATGCCAGATATGAAAGATCTACAATAATATTACCAAAAAATGAAAATGAAAAAGTACACTCACAGTTTATTCTATAAAGTAATATACAATACACATGTAAAATATACAATTTAGATTTTTCATGATAAATATTATCTGATTCATGATAAATATTATCTGATATTGATTTTATCTCATTTGAATAATTTCCATCAACACTTCTAATTGCGGGTTCTAAATCTTCTAAATCTAAGTAATTGTAGTTCTTGTCATTATGATATTTGATTGATCTCACATGATCTCTATTGGCCTCTATTGACAGTTTTTTCTTATAATCTGTATATCTACAGTATCTCTCTTGTCTATGTTCAATCTTTGCTTCAAGTTCTTTATCTATATACCTGCTTATAAACTGTTTTCTAGTATTTTTCTGATCTACCAAAAAAGTTTAAATCTTCCTCTTTACTCTTTATGTTTCTTGGCATATCTTGATTGAGTTGTATAAGCTCATTAATATTGGGTTTTCCAACGCCAAAAAGTCTCTATGATTGAAATTCTTCTACTAATTTTTTTTAGGTGTCCTTTTTCCAAACTAGCAACTTTCCCTTGGTCATTAATACTCATTTTTTGTGAAGTTTCACAAATTTTGATAATATTTTATCCTCTCCAATAATATAGTTTTTAAAACCACAGGACTCCCAGATGTCACTATTTTTCTAAGAAGACACAAATCTCCACTTTCCTGATAATAAGTTGTTTTTCCTTTGCACTTCATGTTAAAATTTGATCTCATAGGACAAGAAAAATTATCGTAAATACTTTTGAACCATTTTGATCTACTGCTGATTAAATATTGATAATGTCTTAGAAGTAACCCATTAGTTGGAAGCTGATTCAGAGGTAAAAAAGAAATAGAAGATTTAAGAAGGTAAAGGGGCCTCCTAAAACTGACATTCAGAGGTCTAACATGTTTCGCCTTCTTTTTAATACTTGATTGCATATTTGTGTCTATATATTGGCAATTACATAAAAAATGTTTGTTAATTTTTTATTTATATTTAACTTAAAAATAATTCATTAAATTTATTTATGTCATTAATAAATAATATACTAAGTAATAACTTTAATAAATCTTACCTGAAACTATATTTACTTTTTATAAGTACAATTTTTTATTAGTAGTTTTGTTAGCAGTTTAAAAAAGTTCAAAAAAAAAGAAGCAAAAAAGCCGTAAAAAGTTTTGCAATGCAGTGTTATTTTATTCATTGAATGAAAAACTAAACATCAAATTACATTTTACTCTTCAAACTGATACATTTTAAAGAAGTAAAAAAATATTGACAATGAATGAAGAAAATATTGACAATGAATGAAGAAAATATTGACAATGAACGAAGAAAATATTGACAATGAATGAAGAAAATATTGATAATAAACGAAGAAAATATTGACAACAAATGAAGAAAATATTGACAATGAACAAAGAAAATATTGGCAAATGAACGAAGCAAATTTTTAAAAAGAAAAGAGAAGAATTAAATAGTTTTTTTATTTATTTTTTATGAAAAAAAAAAAATAAAAAAACTGTGAAAAAAAAAAAAAAAAAAAAAATTGTCACCCTATTGAACATGGTTCAATTAGATTCTAAGAAGATTAGAATTAGAAAAATTAAAAAAAAAACTGAATTAAAAATAATTACAACTGAAAACCTCTAAATAAGAGCAACATTATTGTTATCATACAATACAAATATATTACAAAAAAAATATCAATTGTTAATGTGCTTAAAATTAATACCAACTGGAAGTTAGCAACAACCACATAAACTGGCAAGTGGAAACAAGTATCTATTTAATCGTAGAGCATATTATGTAAAATACGACTTTTGTACATATGATATTTTGTACTTCAAACATATTTGTTACTTTTTATACATTTTTATGTGCATATTTTTGCATTTTCCAGAAAGATAAATTAGATAAGTAAAAAAAACAAAAATACATGTTAGCTACAATTTGCAAAGCTTTTTCATCAATAACTAAAGGTGGATGCAAATCTTCTAATGCATTTATTACATCACCACCAGCCAATTGATTTAACACATTTAAATATGCACTATGAGTTCGGTTCATTCTAAAAATTAAAAAAAATTTGTTTGGAAAAACATAAATTCTTTTATGCAACATTTAAAATAATATTATTATAAGTAAAAACCAAAAGAACTATATTATAATTATAGCTTATAATTTTTATATATACAGTCAAATTTGTTGAATGAAAGTAATTATATTTTTATTTTACTAAGATAAGGTAGTCTCACCTATATAGGTATCCTATAGGTAGTCTTACCTATTAATTTTAAAAAGGTAGTCATACAAATAATTCATCTTGAGTCGGTTTATTTTAAACTTAATTTAATTAATTAATATCTATGAGCCCCTTTAGTTAATATCTATGAGCCCAATGTATAAACAAAATCTAGTATGATTTAAGTTATTCATCATAGGCCAAAAATAGTGTAATATATAATAGTAGTTGTAATATGCTATACACAAATGAAAATATTTATTTAAACAAAATAAGAATCATATTACAAAAATACAATTTAGAAAAATTACTAAAACATATTTACACCAATATAATTTAAAAGTATTACAAAAAAAGTTAAAATTGTTGGCCATTAACACTTCAAAAACAATAAGTAAACTGTTGCATTGTTTTTAAAAGCAATACAACATTTTGTTTTTAAAAAGAAAATTAGAATTTTTAAAATAACATTATTATTGAAAATTTTTTATAACACATCAAGTAAAACATTGTTCATTTTTATGTCAATTTCATCAATCTTTATGTAAAAGTAGCAATATAGGGGAGATGGGGGCGCATTGATCGCCGGGGCAGTATGATCTTTTGGCTTTTACTTGTTCATTTTTGCCTTACTAGAAGTGAGGTTGCAATTTAATTAACCATTATGCTTCCCTAATTGGTTATTCGTAATATTTTTTCATAAGGTTATCAGCGTCAAAAAAAAAAAAAAAAATATTGTTTTTCGTCATAAAAAGTGATTTTTTTAAATTGTACTATAATTCAAATATATTTTTATTTAGATGTCTGTATGGGTTAACAACAATTTTATTTTAAATTTGTAAGTGTTAGGTGTATAATATAATATATAATTTTTATTTGGCTGCAATTTATACAGTAGATATTGCTATCAATATGTTACCTATACCTATTGGGGTACATTGATCTTTGACTATGCGGGGCCCATTGATCGGAGGATCAAAGTGCCCCATAGAAGACGAAGTGCCCCATGTTTTTGTTTATAAGCAATACAGTTAAACGAATGGAATTGTATTTATAATTTAAAAAAAAACTATATATAAACAAACAATAGCTTTTAGCATTTCATTTTTTAAATCTACTTATGTTATAAGCTAGTAATAATAATACTATTATTTTATAATATCAAAAGAATAATATTTAACATAATAATTAAAAAATATTTAACATAATATTATTATGTTAAATATTAGCATTTATTAAAAACATATGTTTTTATTGATATATTTTTTTACAGATCTTAAAATGGTTAGAAATAGAATTAAAAAAACAAATAAAGTTGCTATACCAAGTGAAACAATGAAAGTAGCTGTTAATAAAATTTTAGAAGGAACACAACTGAATGTTGTAGCATGTCAGTTTAACATAGATAGAATGACTTTAAAAAGATATTGTCGTAAAAAGAGGCTTAATCCAAATGAAGCTTTCAAGCCTAACTACAACAATAGACAAGTTTTTACAGCAGAAGATGAAAAAAGTTTATCAAGTTATTTACTAATTGCATCAAAAATGAACTATGGCCTTACAACTAGGTCAACGCGATTATTGGCATATGAATTTGCTTTAAAAAACAATAAGATATGCCCATCATCATGGATCAAAAATAAAATTGCAGGCATTGATTGGTTGCAAGGTTTTATGAAAAGACAACCAGAGTTGTCTCTACGAACACCTGAAGCAACGAGCTTCGCTCGATCAACAGCTTTTAACAAACACACTGTAAGAGAGTTTTTTCAAAATCTTAAAACGGTAAGAAATCGATATAAATATAATCCTAACTGTATATATAATGTTGATGAAACTGGTTTAACAACCGTTCAAAAGCCGGTAAAGGTTTTAGCTGGTAGAGGAAGCAAACAAGTTGGAAGAATCACATCTGCAGAACGAGGAACATTGGTAACTGCATGTTGTGCCTCTAATGCTATTGGAAATTCCATTCCTCCATTATTTATTTTTCCTAGGGTAAAGTTTCATGATTACATGATTAAGGAAGGACCTCCTGGATGTGTGGGATTTGCAAATCCTTCTGGTTGGATGAACTCAGAAATTTTCATAGAATGGATTAAACATTTAGGTAAATATTCAAACTGTTCTCAGGAATCTCCAGTTTTGTTACTTCTCGACAGTCATGAAAGTCATATTTCTGTTAAAGGCTTGGAGCTTGCAATTCAACACAGAATTACAATGATAAGTTTTCCTCCCCATTGCAGCCATAAATTGCAGCCATTAGATAGAACTGTTTTTGGACCATTGAAAAGGTTTTCCAATTCTGCATGTGATAATTGGATGGTTTCAAACCCAAGACCAATGACCATTTATGATATTGTTTCAATAGTTCGAGAACCGTATACAAAAGCTTTCTCACCATCTAATATACAGACAGGATTTAGAGTAGCTGGCATTGAGCCATTCAATTCTGAAATTTTCAAAGATGACGAATATTTACCATCATCAGTAACAGATAGAGCTGCAACAGATACAGTTACTATCACTCCTTGATACCCTTTGAGAATTTGAGTTACATTTCTCAAAATATGGTTTAATCCGTGCCAGATTAAAACCAAAAAGGAAAAAAAATTTTTTTTAATACCAAACCAGAATTTTGATCCAAGTTTGTTGCAATACGTGTTAAACATGTAGTTTATTCTAATAAAAACTGTGGCTTATTTCATAGTGGCTTTAGACCACTATGAAATAATAAAATGATATTTCAATCAGCCTTAGATCACCACACCCAATGGTTATAATTTTATATGTTTTATAGTTACTAGATAAGTATGTAAAATTTTGAAGTTTTTTAAAATTTGATAAAACTAAGCCAATATTTGATGACTAAAAAAAAAAAGGTCTTTGAATTTTTTGGGAATTTTTATTCAATTGGGAATTACAAAGTATATGCAGTGCAATTGTCTGGCTAAGACCCTGATACACACACAAATAGGATTGAACTCCTATAAATTGAAAACATTTGTAGCTTGAATACATTTTGATACCCTTTGAGAATTTGAGTTACATGAGTTCAACTGTATTGAGAATATGTTCTAATGTTTCATCAAAATGTAACTTATAGCCTTTTCCATTTGGCCAATACTTTTGCGCTCAATTGCATGCACACAAATTCTTTGGTGCGCATTTAAAAAAACATTTTTATATTATTTTATATAGAGTTAAAATAAAATGTTGCTTTTTGCTGTTTTAATTTTTAATTTTTGTTTAGAATTGAAATAAAATATTTGTTTTGCTTTTTTCATTTTAATTATTTAGTATCAATCTAAAGCATTTTTTTTTTGCTGTTATTTGTTTAAATTTAAATAGCAAATAAAAATGGGGTATGCAATTTTTAAAATTGCACACGCCAGCCTAAAAATGGTAATCTGGCCAGCACTTGCAATAAATTTTAAACAAAGAAGACTCTAACTATTGTGCAAACATGGTTCGATGCATCTCATGTACAAAATTCTAATCATTATTTTTCAAATATTTATAAAGTTGTCACCCCCAATATTACAAAAAATGATTTTATTGAACACACAGTTCTTAGAATAATAAATGACACCTAAAAACATATTTTGGCAAAAAACAAATATCCTCTTATATATATTGGTAATAAAAAAAACAGCTCATAATTTTTCAAAATTAAACATTCCTTCAAATGACTACTTATTTTATATGATTGATTGACACAAAGTAACTTTTTAAAACTTAACAAAAATATCTCTCGTAATGTGTGTTATTCAACAACACCAACTGTGTATGACACAGTCAGTTGAATGCTCTAAAAAACTTGTTGCTTTACTGTTATGGTTAAGCATTTCTCAAAATATGGTTTAATCCGTGCCAGATTAAAACCAAAAAGTAAAAAAAAATTTTTTTAATACCAAACCAGAATTTTGATCCAAGTTTGTTGCAATACATGTTAAACATGTAGTTTATTCTAATAAAAACTGTGGCTTATTTCATAGTGGCTTTAGACCACTATGAAATAATAAAACGATATTTCAATCAGCCTTAGATCACCACACCCAATGGTTATAATTTTATATGTTTTATAGTTACTAGATAAGTATGTAAAATTTTGAAGTTTTTTAAAATTTGATAAAACTAAGCCAATATTTGATGACTATAAATTAAATTTTTTTCACTTCATTCTATTATATATGGACTTATAAATTAAACTACTCACGGACTCAGTTCTTTAAACTTTCCAGTAGAAATAGTAATTAATATTAATGATGGAATTGTAACAACGTTATATTTACTTTTAAGTTCATCCTAAAAAAAAGATATACCAAAACAATTACTTAAAAAGTTTTTTTTTTAAATAAGAATAAATACATGTAAACATATCAACAATTATAAGTTTAACATCATTGGGCATAAAGAAACATTGATAGAATCATACTGAAATAACTATCTTTGGGAGCTTCAGTACACCAACTAAAAGGCTTAGACAGCCAGTACATATGAAGAACATTATAATAAAGTTAAAAGAATTTTTTTTAAATAATATTAGTACATTGCCAACTTAAATCTAAAACCATAGATCAAAGATTTAGGTAGATAAAGTAATAATATATTTTGTCAGCATACTTTATCAGCTATTGTACATACATTGACTGAGGATTTAAACTTGCAGTTTTTTATTTGCATTTAAAATATATTTTAAGTAAATTTTGCATTTTTTTTTTATTTGCAGCAATATTGTTAAACTTATTTAAAAATTGTAATGTTAATAAAAATAAAAAAAAAATTGTAATGTTAATAAATCAATTTTAAAAAGAGGAAAGAAGCAATATTTTTGAAATTATTTAATAAAAAATTTTGGCTTTAAGTTTTTATTAAATAAATGTTTTTTGTTATTATGTTTTCGTAAAAAAATTAAAAACCATAAACTTAGTTTTTACTTTTAATAAACTTCAAACCATCCTGTTTCGTATCTTATTATTAAAGACTTTTGTAACCATTTTTGATAAAAAAAAATAGCTTTATTCCTTGATTACAGAACTATATAAACAGCTTTAAAAAGAAGTTCAAGTTGCTCTACAAGTGCTTAAGGCTCACATTAAATTTAATTCTATATCAACTCTTGTAACATCAAACTTTTAAACAATTTGTGATTTTCAATGAAAAAGATCTTATCATGAATTGCAACAATCTTAATGACTCTTTCATTCATATCTTTTCAGATGAGAATATTCTATTGATTTCTATTGTATTTTGCAGACTTGTTTGCAAACTTAGACCTAGCATAACTAATGGTTGCAGAATTAACATAATAAGTGTTGCAGATAGGAGTGAATTCAAATAAATGTTAAGATAAGCAACAAAAATCTTTGAAAAAAGTTGAAAACATCAAATGTCCATCCAAACAAAACTAGATATAATCATCAAAGCTTAAAAAAATTTTTTTTACAACATAATTCATATACATTATTATATAAATGTAACCAAACAAAAAACATTAAATTTAAAAAGAAAACATACATTGGATGCTCTTTTTAAAACAACTTTTTTACTTTTCATTGTATCTAAAGCCAACTAAAAATTAAAAGTTGAAAAAAGAAAATAATACAAAAAATACAAAATTAATTATAATAAAAATAAAATTAATTACATATTAATGACAGTATTACAAATTCTAATAATTTATCTGATATTCTTAAAAATACTTACAGTTTTTCCAAGGTATGAATCAGTGGAATCAAATAGTAATGCTAAATACCGATATGGTATAAAGTCTTTTTTGTATAAGTAATTTTGTACATCAGCACCACTAAATTAAAATAAACTGTTTCAACAAATAAATAGTATTCAATATTAAAATATATTGTTTAAAAAACAAAGCATTTTTTGAAGGTTTTTATGAAAATTGGAGGTTTTTATTGGTTCAAATATTACTGGGACAATGTTTTGAAGTTTCTTTTATTAACTTAAATATGTTGTTAAACAAAAAATGTTTCAAAAAAAAACTTAAAAAATTAAACCTTAAAAAAATTGCTTAAAAAAGTGAACACTTATAGTTTAGAAGATAAATTTCTTCAGTTTTTTTCTTAAAGTTTCTTAACATTTCAAAAAAGTTCTTAGAAAGATCTTCAAAAATGGACTTCAGAGATTTTCACCAAAAATAGATTTTTGGTACAAGCCTTTAAAATCCATTTTTTGACTATTGAGTTTTGAGTTTGATTGAAATTAACACAAAAATTAGTTGACCCTAACATAAAAAGAAATATATAATAAAATTTAAGAAATTACTTAAAAAAACGAAATGGTAGTTCATTTCTCCTGAAAACTCCTCCTTTTTGTTTCTCCATATAGTCCAATAAACCATTTCTCATACTTTCAACATCTTTTGTATCTTTAAAAAAATAACTTATTTCCATTTGATGTTTTTATATGTATATCTCAAATCAAAACTTCTACTATTAACCATTTACCTTGGTAAGTGTGACCATGTGCATTTTTATCATGCTTCTCATGCCAATTTACTGGGAAAAACTGAAAAGAAATACAAATTAAAAAATAACAACTGAAAAATTGAAA